>NW_019272113.1:62996-65392 GCF_002738345.1 Cucurbita maxima | reverse complement strand
TTTTTTTTTTTTTTTTTTTTTTTTTCTGATTAGACACTAGTTCCTTTCGAGATTTGTCTCCACCTTTTGGTGGAGGTATTCGCTCGGACCTCTCCCCAGCATTCGAGTGATCACTTACAAATTCGACATTCAACAAGTCATTTAACTATTTATGAAATTCAGCTAGCTCCAATTGTGACATACGACACATATTTGTAATAGACGATCTCGTCCCTAATACTAAATCAATTTTAGATCTACCACTCTAGGTGGGGAAGCCTTATGTTGTGATGTTTTCCTTTAGTGACTACAAGGTTTCTATTTGAATTTGCTCACTCGAGCCCTCCTCTTCAATAATGGGAATGATGGGGAACATTGATTCATCATGGGTAAGATTGAGTCTCAATTATAACATTGATATCATCTTCACCCTTTTGGTTATCGAGTATGGATCTGAATGATCGTGTGGTTTGACCTCATAACCACTAAGATTTTTGTTTGTGGCATGGAAATGACCTTGCCTTTAAGAAAAAGAATCTATCCCTAACACGACATTGAAATCATTCATCTTGATTTTCATAAAATCGGTTTGCTCAATCCAAGTCTCCAACTTGATTGAAATTCTATTTGCAACTTTTGAGATAGATAAGGCTACAAAATTACAAAATTGACAGTTTCGTCGTTCCCGTGTCTTCATGCTAGAGAGTGTTCAAGCATTTCTCTTTGGTCCCTATCATGAAGTTGTGGATTACTTTAGAATTGATCATTCTACTCTTGGCCGATCTATGGTTAACCAAGACCTCAATGTACATAAGACCTCATTCTATTTGCTCTTTTTGTCTCTCCCACTCTCTTTCGCAAAGCAAATAGTACTTCAAGGTCCTCAATGCAGGGGGTTTTGACGCTTGGTTTGGAAGGCATGTGGAGCCACCCTTTGTGGGTATTCAGATTCTAGACAGGGCACCTTGCATATGAAGCAAACGAGGGCCCTTGTTTTTAGCTTTTTTCGTTATGAAGTTTTTGACATGGATATCTACCTCTCTTTGGGAGGATTCATAGTCTCATCCTCTAGCTTCAAGTCTACTCCCTCCCTTCATTAGGGTTTATGTCCTAAAGTCTTGTAATTAATTATTTAACAATTATTTTATTTATAATTTAATATTCTCTACAGCATGAAAAATTCAAGGTGTCACAACTTGAATTTTGAGTTATCGAAACCCGAATCAAGACTAAAAAGATAAAAGCGAAAATAAATAAAAATAAAATAAAATAATAAAATGAACGTAAAACTAAAATCAAAATTAGTCAACAGTACCACAATAAAATTATAAAAATAAATACAACTAAAAGACAACCGTGTATAAATTTATTACAAATGGGGACATGGATTTGGGATATAATTATAAAATGTAATACAAAGACTAAAAAAATAGAATAGTAGCTTGGGAACACCTACAAAATAAGAGGGGAAAGGGATGAGTAAATAAATATAACTAGTAAGCAACCTATTTGCAGGCTCTCATCACATCCTCGATCTAGTTTGTGATCACGAGTTTTACTCTAGGCTCTAGGTGAAGATCTCTTGTTGTTCATAAACTTGGGAGAATACGCAGAGGTAACCGGTGTCTAATGTTTAGGTGATACCTCACAGAACTCTCTCTAATAGGTGGGGACAACATGGTGAGTGCTAGCATGCTCGTAACTCATGAGAGGTACCTGGGGAACTCGGTTCCATCTCTTTCAGTCTGGTTCAGTCGAGAGCATTAGGGCTACACTCTTTGATCGACTCTAATGATTCTAATGCGCTTAGACTATTAGAGGCATTCCATCCTAGGTCATTGTGTATGAAAACGGACACTCACAACATCTTATTCTGTTTCTAATACTTATACTCTACATGGAGAATCACCCATTCAATAACCTTAAGTGGTTGTATGGTAAATCATGCATATGGCCCACATATGTTCTACGGGGTGATAGTATCCATCGAGAACCAAAAGGCCATAGATACAAATTCTCATCTTCCATATGTTCTACGGGGTGATAGTATCCATCGAGAACCAAAAGGCCATAGATACAAATTCTCATCTTCTGCTTCACCGCTATTATGTATCAGCAATAGAAAAAGAGTTCATTGCATCATGCAAAGATTATTTAAGTTATGTCAGTAACAAGGGTGACTAATCTCATGCTTATCCAATCGTCCTGAATCTATCCACCTAGGTTTTGTTTTTCTAACATGCATGTGTTACCAAACAATTCCTACAAGTATTACTTTCTAAAATTCATGTGGTTACTTGCATGACTATCATGTGGCTTCCTAAGCTAGATTTTTTTGCGTGTTAGGAGCTCCAAAATTTCATAAATTTCTTTGCTAGGTCTTAATATAAGTAAAATTAAGGTAAGTATTGAAATCA
>NW_019272113.1:41890-60189 GCF_002738345.1 Cucurbita maxima | reverse complement strand
GTCCAGGAAGCCAGGTGGTTGTCGGACATAGACGGTCTCCTTCAGCTCTCCGTTAAGGAAAGCAGACTTTACGTCCATATGGTGAACCTCCCAAGAGTAATGTGCCACAATTTGCCGACAAGAAACGAACGGATTCTAACCTTGCCACTGGTGCAAATACCTCTTTGAAGTCCGCTCCTTGCTTCTGGACGTAACCCTTCGCCTCGGTCTGTGCACAACACTCGCATCTTCTTCTTACATTCGGCCTCCGCTAGCGCTTCAGTGCACTTAACCGCCTCTCCCGCCTCACTTTTCGCTTGCAGCAGAGTCAGCCACATGAAGCGGCTTTTGTCATCGACTAACAGGAGGAAGAGACTCTTACCGCCTGGGATCGCCGGCTTGACGGGCCCGCAGATATCGCCGTGGACAAGCTCCAACGGCTCATCGGCTCAGTAGGATGTTCGAGACGGAAAGGGTGTGCGCCTCTATTTGCTGATGAGGCACCCATCGCACAGCTTGTTCACGCCTTTGATTGCTGGCAAACCGTGCACCAACTCCTCCTTCTATAGCTTTTCTAGAGCAGGAAAGTTTAAGTGCCCGTACCTTGCGTGCTACCTCCAAGATACCTCTTCGGTCTTGGCTGAGAGACTGACGGGTTGTTCTATTTCTAACTCCAGGATGTAAAGACGATTTGTCGTGCGCCTTGCCGGCGTGAGCAGCCGTCGTTGATTATCGCAGATTTTGAGTAGTCCGCGCTTGATGGAAATGAAGTAGCCTGTCTCATCGAGTTGACCTAGGCTCACAAGGTTAGCCTTGAGCCTCAGGATGAAGTAGACGTCGATCAGCTTGCGATGCTCGCCAACCTTGCTGGCGAACAGGATGGTGCCGCGTCCTTGGATCTCGACAACGGAGCCGTCGCCGAATTTCACCGTCCCGCGGATCCCCGAGTCGAGCTCGGAGAATGCAGATCTAGCCCCGATCATATGGTTTGTTTGCCCCTATGTCTAGGATCCATCGCCAGTGCTTGTGTTGCTCCTCTCGCTCGCCGATGTGAGCGAACACTTGCTCCTTCTCTAGTTGAATTGGCTCCTTAGTTGGTGCCACCTTTGCTACGCCCAGCTGAAGCTCTTTCTCGAGTTCAACATCATCGTCGATTACCTCCAACTCCGTGGATTTGGAATCGACAATGGGGACACATGCCCTTACCATGAAGAGAGCTGACTCGTCCTCCTCGGATTGAGCCACATGGGCCTTTTCGGCCTTCTCCTTGTTCCTAAGCTTGCTCCAGCAATTCCTGCTCAAGTGTCCTCTCTTCCCATAGTTCGAGCATATCGGCCTGCCATTGGTCAACTCCTTCTGTCTCGCTGATGCTGCCACCAAGTGTGGTGATGCTGTTGGCGAGCCCCGTGATCCGCATTGAAAAATCATCGACGAATTCGCCGTCCTTAAAGTGGATCTCCGAGAGCTTCTTCCGCAGTTGCTCGACGTTGGATTCTCGCACTCGCTGTACACCGACCCGACGGGATTTGATCCCTTCCCAGGCCGATTGCGCGGTGCGCTTGGTGAAAAGACATGTCAGCATCTCTGGGGGCACAAATCGTAATATGGTGGCGAACGCCAGCCGATCCTCACGGTACTCAATCGTTTCTCCTTCCTCTGGCTCGACGACATGCCATAATCCTTGCACCTGTAGGTTGACACGCATCAACAAGATCCATTCGTTATAGTTGGACTTTGTCAATATTGGATACTGAACGACAACAATCGTTGTCTCCCTAATCACTCGGGTCTTGGCTGGTAACCTATTTATTTGGTGTAGAAACTTCTAGACTTTGTGTCGTTCATTCCTTTCAGTTTGATACCTAAGTAAGTCGATCATAAATGCAACTAAGAAAACCTAAAATAGTGCTGCTGAGGGGGCCGAAAGAAAGTCATAGATTCCCTTCCGGCTGATCTTCCTAAGCCCTTATGAAGTTTGACTGATGCCGGTTGCGCGGTGCGCTTGGTGGAAAGACATGCTAGCATCTCTGGGGGGCACAAATCGTAATATGGCGGCGAACGCCAGTCAATCCTCACGGTACTCAATCGTTTCTCCTTCCTCTAGCTCGACGGCATGCCATAACCCTTGCACCTGTAGGTTGACGCGCATCAACAAGATCCATTCGTTATAGTTGGACTTTGTCATTATTGGATACTGAACGACAACAATCGTTGTCTCCCGAATCGCCCACTCAAACATCAGGATCATCTTTAATAATAACTTTGATTATTTTATTTAAAATTTAATATTATCCAATATGTGCTTGACATACAAGAGGATCATCTTTAAGAATAACTTAAAGGGTCTATAGTATAGGGATAAGGTTTGCCTATGCTAAGCAACTAGAAGGTTCAACCACACTCGAGGTTGTTCCTTCAGCATTTTTACATGATGCTTTAGCGATGTGATTCTCGTAAGATAGCTTTATGCCTTTCAAGCTTAATCCAGTGCAATGATTTGTTGGACTACAATCAAAATTGATTGTTATTTCAGTGGCAGAAGTTCCCTTGATGACTTCATATGTTAGTTCGCTAACTTTAACTCCAGAATCCTATTAAAATAAAGAACCATCAAAATATGCTATGAAAACTAATAAAAAAAAAAATTACCATGTAAACTTATGGTTTAAATGAGTTATTCTCCACCTAAAATTTTTAATTCTTTCTAGATAGTAGATATAAGTTAGAGAAATTATCTCTAAAGATATTAGATATTTTGAATAAATTTAAAAATAAAATCATAAAAGCTTCATACCATTTTAAGATATTGGAGAGTAATAGCGTTTCTAATTTATTACCTTTTAATGTACCCAAAAATAATACTAAAAATTTAGCCCCATCTTAAACATAAACAAATTTCAAACAATTAAAGATAAAATAAATCAGTTAGTTAATTAAATCATCAAATTTAAGCTTAAATATAATTAGAAAAATTTAACATGTATACTGACTAGGACGTCTTTGAGATGTGGACAATAATTTTGATCAATTATGATTGGATTTTTCACATTATCCATTGTGTTTAAAATGAACTTTTGTAGCGAATCCATTGCTTAGTCTTCCCCAAGACTTAATCCTTACGCCATTTTGTGTCCTAGTGAAAGTAGATAATGTCACTGACGTTATGCACTCCATCCTCCTCAACCTCTATCCCCAAGCTCTCAATGCTACAAATACATTTAATAAATTACCAATTTTTTCATGAGGTTTAATTTTCTCACTCGAACTTAATATATTAAATAACTATTTTGATCCAATATAATTTTAAAATAATTTAAATCATTCTTCTCAAGTTCAAAATAAATTTAGAATATATTTTTTTTAGTTTTATCTTTTAAAACTTTATTTAACCCCTCTAAAAAATATATTTCTAAACATGTTCATCATGATCTATCTTTTAAAATTTTCTCACTCGAACTTAATATATTAAATAACTATTTTGATCTAGAAAAATTTTCAAATTTTATTTTTTATCTAGCCCACTCAAATTTTGCATACCGTGGCTCCAGTGGGCAACTCTTCCCTGAGCGTTTATGTAACTCCCCGAGTCCAATAGGTACAATTCGCTCTATATTGTGACTAGCACCTTCTTATCCATTGTGAGTTTCTAGATTTTATTGGAGAACTTAGAGTGTGATTTTCATATCAATCCAGAGGAAAGAAATGTTTGGGATGCATCAAGAAACTTACGAAAAAAATTTGTGTATCTGCGCTCTGGGTGTTGATGGATGATATCGTCCCGTTGAGCTGGTATGGTTGTATGTGTTGTTAATCATACATAAGCTTCTGTTGAATGATTGTGTGAACTTAAGATATGATTGATAAGTTGTAGTGTTGTGATATTCCTAGGGTGAACTCTTGTCGGGATTGAGTTGGGTTTAGTTAGGGGACCCTCCTAATGTTACAGTCTATGGTGTCAGGAGCGACGCTTAGAGGGAAAGACCCCTTAACCGTGGACTGTTATAGACTTTGAAGTCTTGATTGAGTGAATCTGGAAGCTAAGGCCCCTAACTCAATAGTTTTAACTACCCTTGAAATATAGAGAACCGCATTAGGCCCCCGAAGTGTAGAGAGATGACCTCTTAGTTGATAGTATCTGGTATAGCGTTCGAGTATGCTCCGCTTCCCTTCCTACTTCAGTGTAGTACCGTTGAACTAGGCGAGACGCCAGTTAGGGAGATGTTACCCTCCCCTTCCTACTCCGGTGTGTTACCGTTGAGCTAGGCGAGACGCCAGTTAGGAAGATGTTACTCTTCCCTTCCTACTCCGTTGTGGTATCGTTGAGCTAGGTGAGACGCTAACTAGGAAGGTGTTACTCTTCCCTTCCTACTCCGGTGTGGTATTGTTGAGCTTGGCGAGACGCCGCCTGTTAGAGAAGTGTTACTCAGTGGTAGATTGACTACTCTGCATGGGGATCCATCTCATGGTAAGATGTTGATCACGTGAGTGGGTCAAGGTCGCCTGCATGATGGATCCGTCCTGTGGAAGGATGTTGACCATGCAGTGACTAATTCTAGCTGGGTTGTACGAGTGGTACATGTAGATATGAGGGAGCACCTCATCTTCAAACGTTGAATACCGCTTTAAAAGTTAAGTCCTTCCGCCCTGAACTTGTACTGAGAGTACTAAGACTCTAGGGTCTAGAATATAGTGGGTGGTTCTCTCCTTAACGATGCAATTAAGAGCCTACAAGTAGGTTGTTTATGAATTATATTTTTATACTCACCCCGTTTCTCTTTTTATTTTTCAGGTACCAGTCGAGGTTGGGAGGTGTTCGAGAGCTGCACTATCACAGAGGGGTGTCGTTTCGGAGCGTCAGTCCCTTATCGGTCTTTTAGAGTCTTTTGTATTTTTCTTTCATAATTGTATTTGCCGTTGCAATATTTGACTTTAATTTTGGTTGACTCATTTTTTCTTGATTTAAATTTTATCATATTTTCATCCCCTATTTTATCTTCTTTTAAATTTTATTTGTTTTCGAATTTGTCTTTTTAGTCACGATTCGGTTTTTGGAAGCCTAAAAAATGGGGTCGAGACAATTTACAATTCCATAAGGAAGTTCCTTGCCATCAATAATACCACCCGTAATGGAAAGCCCATATATGTGATTAAACTCAATCCAAGATTTAGTTTTAGCTCAAACTTGAATGTCCAAGGAAGGCACAAGAGTTCCATCAATGAGAACAGTAATAACATTATTCTTACAAGGCCCATTAAAGCTCACACTTCGAACGTGGAATATACCCTTGGGAACGTAAATAGATGACACTTCAGACGAGTCACATGCCTTAGCTCATGTCATTTGAAGCACAAATGAGGCATCGATCTTTCCCTTGGGCTTGGCACTGAGACTAATAATATTGAATGTCAATCCAGCTGCCAGGCATGGTTAGAAAACATAAATAGAAGGGAAAGAAAAACATGTAAGGTTAGAAGAGAGCCCAAGAAAACTTAATCATACAAGTGTTCGTGATAAGCATGGGAGAGAAAAAAAGGAAGTAAGTGATAGGAGAATGGAAAAGGTGTGGAGTGATATGTATTGGTTAATATTTACCCTTCTGACTCTAATTTTAACTTACCTATCTCAAGTGCTATTCTATTATTGTTCTATATAACCATTATTGTTTTTAGACGATTTAACCATTTTTAATTAGGTATGTAACGTAGGTAAATCTCTACCTCCTGCCAATTTTTTTAAATTTAAGTCTATCTTATAAGATAAGACACTTAATGTCATTTTAATGATTGCCGGTTCGATCACTCATTTTTACGATTAGAATTTAAAAAAAGTTTCTTTGTTAATATGATTTTATTTTTGTTTTTAACTTAGAAAGGGATGTGGTGATTTTAACCTAAAATAAAACCCTAATTTTTTCAACTGATTATTTTCTAAAGATGATGTTTAATTTTAATTGTTTGGGTCAACTAAAAAACTATGCAATTTGGGGTTTATTTGCCTTCTCAAAGTCCTACATAATAATAACAATGTCCTTATACTTTTAGGTGTTTATATTTTTAGATACATGTTCTATATCGATTCTCTATTATAATAAAAATAATAAAATATGCTATAAGATAGTATCAAGAAAACACTATCACATATTTTTCATAGTCTTTTTTATTTGTAGTTAGTGATGCAATAGAAATCGGTGACTTTTGATTTGCAAAGATGTCACACAAATAAAGAGAAGCAAAATTGTTGTCATATTTGTAACTATCCAATAAATTTACAAATGCATCATAAAAGAAATAATTTATAAATGTTACACTTTTCGAAGTCTTAAAGTCTATCACTGATAGACCCGTAATCTTAGCATACGATGTGTATTCTTCAATAATATCATTTTTCAATTATTCAACCATTTTATTTTACCAAATTCAATGTTAGTCAGATTAATCAACATTTCTATGGATGTTATTTGTAACAAGTAGTTTTGTTGGTTGGTTCATTGGTCATACTTTATTCAGGAAACAGGTTCGATTGATACTAGTCTAGATACAACAAAATAATTCTATTAGATATAATAAGAAACTTGTGTCAAAATTGAGAAATTCTATAGCTCGAATATTTAGTATTCTCTTCTTTATTACCTCTGTATACTATTTAGGCAGAATATGATTACCCATTCTATTATTGATATGCTGTTTTTATATCTATCAATTTTTTTTTTATCATTAATATACTTCTTTTTATAGTCTCTCACTAATTGGAGTTCTCTTTGCAACTCTTTGAGGTAAATAAGGGTACCGAATTAACAACTTTCACCATTTCTGTGTTTATACTAGAGAATGTTTAAGTGCTTTTCTTTGGTCTCTATCATAAAGTTGTGCATAGCTCTAGAGTCGACCATTGTGCGCTTGGCTGATCTATGGTTAGACTAGTCCTCAATGTACATAAGATCTCATTCTATTGACTCTTTTGTCTCTCCCACTCTTATGTGGAAAGCAAATATGTACTTTAAGGCCCCCAATGCAGGGTTTTCGACGTTTTGGCTTGGAAGGCATGAAGATCCCCCGTGTGTGGGTATTCAGATACTCGATAGACCACATTGTATTTGAAGCAAGACGAGGACCAGTGACTGTATTTGTTGTCCCCTCGCTTAAAGTCTCCCATGGTTGGAATTTATGCCCTAAAATCTTATAATTAATTATTTAATAATTCTTTTATTCATAATTTTGTATTATTCCTTGTATCGAAAATCCAAGGTGTCATGACAAGAATTCGGAGACTTCGAAGCTTGGATCGAAAGTAAGACGAAACCAAAAACAAATAAAAATATAAGTAAAACAAAATAAAATAAGAAAATGCATAAGCAAAATTAAAATAAAATTAAGTTAAACACTACCACATTTAAAATACAATTACAAGATATTAAATTTATTATAAAGGGAAAAATGGATTTGGATACAACTAAAAAAAATCAAATACAAAGACTCAAAAATAGAAAGAAAGACAAAAGTTCTATAACAACCCCCACTTTGATTGCATAGCTCTCGAAGGCTCCTCCACCTTGACCTGCAACCTGCGAACATCTGTAAAAGAAGAGAAAATGGGGTGAATTTATAAATATACCTACTAAGTATCGTGCTTGTAGGAACAACTTAGGTAGAGTAACTAATCTTTGATCTCTATCAATTGATTAGCCCGGGACTTGCCCAATTGTTTTGTAGTGGACATGTTTGTGTACTACGATTCAAGGAGCCAACTTGACTCTAATACCACTTATCACAATCACATTCTTGTAGAGCGGGATAGCGATTTTGCGACACTTATTATAACTCAATGAACAAGTCAGCATATTGAGATATAATATTTAGAGTATATATTATTTATAGAATATATCTTAGATATTATATCTTAATATCCTTTATTTATGATTTGATTTAGAGTATATTTTATTTTATTATCAATATTTAATTATTTTATATTTTCCTCATTTGTACTTATAGTTGCTAGCTTGTATCCTATTTAAAGGATATCAATATCAATGATAATACATATCTTCCCAATTCTATTTCTATTTCTCATTCTTAACATGGTATCAGAGCACCGATCTTGGTATTCTTAAATATCAAAATTTTCTCTATAGCGAAATCAGCCAAATCCAGCTTCAAAATTTCGGATGTTGATTTAACGCATCCTTATTATATTCATCACTCTGATTAGCCAGGATATTCATTTGTTCCAATCAAATTAAATGGAACAAGTTATCAATCCTGGAGTAAATCAGTTATGCATGCTCTTATTGCCAAAAAGAAAATTGGCTTCATTGATGGCACAATTGAAGAACCGTCTCAAGATGCAAATTCAATCGAATTTGAACTATGGAGTCAGTGCAACAGTATGATAATATCTTGGTTAACTCATTCAGTTGAAGCAGATATTGATGAGGGTATTATTCACGCCAAGATAGCTCATGAAGTGTGGGTTGATATTCATGATCAATTCTCACAAAAGAATGCTCCAACAATTTTTCAGATACAAAGGTCTATAGTAATGATGTCATAGGGAACCATGACACTGTCATTATATTTCACCAAGCTCAAAGCACTCTGGGATGAATTGGAAGCATACCACACACCATTTACCTATAATCAATGTCAAATACATGTTGATCAACGAGAAGAAGACAAGTTGATGCAACTACTCATGGGACTCAATGAGTCTTATAAAAAGGTGAGAACTAACATTTTGATGATGACTCCATTATCTAAAGTGAGGCAAGCCTATTCATTGCTTGTACAAGAAGAGATGCAGCTTCAGGTAACTTCTGAACCTACTAAGAATTTCTCGATTGCATCAATAGTCCAGAAGAAAACAACATATTCAAAATTTGCCAAGGATAAATCATGTGAACACTGTAATAAAAGTGGTCATACAATTGATGAGTGTCGATTCCTTAAGTTTCTCTGTAAATTTTGTGATAGAAGGGGACATACAAAAGATCGATGTCAATAGAAAAATAATTCTAGAAGGGCAGTACAAATCAATCAACGCAACAATCGTGGATATCGATCATCTGCAAATATGACCGATGTTTCTCAGTTGAATACAGAAGAATAGTCACCTAATTTCATCCCAAATTTTTCTTCTGAGCAATCACAACAGATTGTACAAGCCTTATCTGCACTCAATCATCGTTCTTTTGGTAATTCTGATAATAACATCAATGTTGCAGGTTTGTTTCCAGTACCTGCATTATCTATTAACTCTACGAGTTCTAATCCATGGATTCTCGATAGTGGAGCTACAGATCATATAGTATCCAAAATTTCTGTTATGACTGAACCAAAGGCTACCACCATACCTACAATAAATTTGTCTAATGGAGAGATAGCACATGTGTCACATACTAGAAATGTTTCTTTTAATCCTGACCTTAAATTAAACAATGTTTTATGTGTGCCTTCATTCAATTTAAACCTAATGTCCATCAGCAAACTTACCAATGACTTAAAATGTTATGTGACCTTTTATCCTGATTCTTGTGTTATGCAGGACTTGGCTACAGGGAAGATGATTGGCTCGGGTAAACAATTCGGAGGTCTCTATCATATTTCTTCATCTCCAATCAAATCTTCAGCAAATCAAGTATCTCAGTCATTTGATTTGTGGAATTTACACCTATGGTCATCCTTCTCCTCGTTTTAAATTTCTAGTTCATCAATTGCATCTTAATAATGCTACTCTTTCTCATAATTGTAGTATTTGCTCATTAGAAAAACAAACTAGGTTGTCTTTTCCAAAAAGTTCAATAACGACTCATTTTGCCTTTGATCTGTTACATTGTGATATTTGGGGACCACATAAAATTCCAACCCATTCTAGTTTGTGTTTTTTTCTCACTGTTGTTGATGATTTTACTCGATGTACTTGGGTTTTTCTTATGCAACACAAATAAGATATAACAACCCGAAATTTTCTACTTAATTTAAGATCGCTACTGTATACGTACCATAAACATTGAATGCGGAAGACTTCATTTAAATTCCATAAAACATAATCTTTATCTTAAAACACAACCATGAACTTACGTGTTTTGAAAACATCTTTAAAAAGACACAACAAAGGACTAAATAAAATGAATAAGAGTTTAAGTTAAAAACATCCTAGTCTAGCCTAAGTCTAAGAAAATAAATATCACTACCTTATGCATGTGTCATGGTCTCGAGTTACGATGTCGTCGTCAGCCGTACAGGAATGCCTTGCCTTAACCTGAAAAAATGTAGTAGCACATGGCTGAGTATTTAAAGAAATACTCAGTAAGTGACCCCACTATTGGTGTTAAATGCAAAAATCACATGCAATGTAATGATGGGACCTATCTTTCGTTTCGTTTCGTTTCGTTTCGTTTCTACGGTGTTGTCCTAACGGGTAATTTTGGACGTGTACCATATACTCTACACATAGCCCATACGTGCGAGTAAGGGCTCACCAGGTAATTCACACACCGCTCGGCCACTTTCCTTGTCCGGTGGCCTTACCCTGGGAGCCCCTTATGCCAAAACCCATTAGAACTAGTAACTGTCACAGTAGCGCTATGCAAAGCATAACGATCATTGTCCTGCCATTGGATGTACGCGTTCGTACCCTCATGATGGGATAGGGGTATCCCCTCAAATGCATGAGCACACATAATGCATGAGATCCCAAAACTTTTCCATTTTCATTATCCTTTAATACAACCCCGTTAGCATTATGTACATATCATATCATTTTTCATATCGTTTCAGATATCGTTCATCATTCATATCATATTGTTTCTCATTCTTCAGTTCTCAAATCATACATAATTCTAACAAGGTTATATTTCATGCCATTTATCGTAATTTCATGTCATTCATATCATGCTGTATACTCACAATTTAAGAGACCTAACATAACGTTCTATGCTTTTAACATAACATTTCATCATATACACATCATATCATGATATATTGCATCACAATGTGTCATATCATAAACAAGACGTATCGTTTTCTAACTTATTAGCCTTAACGTTATTATACCTATCACAGACATATCATTACGTGAACGTACCTCAATCATATCATCATAAGAACATAACCTAACGCTATCGTTCTATCAATCTATCACAAATCTATCCCTTTCTACCCGTAGCCTAACCGTAGTCTTCCATCAATCTCTCTTATCCATATCACTACGATATGTAACCTAAGCTTAACGTTTCATGAACGTATTTTACTCCTATCGTTACATTTCGTTTTGTGCATCCTTCTCGTATCCTATCTCAAACATATCATTGAACACATCGTATCGTAATTATTATCAAACTATTCACATATTATATCATATACCTAACAAATAAGAAGCATATTGATCCATAAACAATTCACACATATCAATATATATGACACGTGCAGAACTACGGGGCACGTGTCAACAACAAATATAATCATGCCGATAGTAAGGTCACTTACCTGGTTAGCTTAGGTTGATGTTCCGTCGTTATCCTTAATGAAAGTCCATTGAAATCCAAGTCAACCTATGTGAGCTCATGACATCAGTTTCAAGTTTGAATTTCTACAAAATTGTTTCTTTAATTTATGTTGATCTGTGTTATACTTCATGCGAACGTTAGAGTCTTTGCCTGAGTTAGGTCTTGAAATGTTTATATATGTTTGTTATAGTATTATTTTCATTCAAACCATTTAATACCCATTAAAATTTTCCAAATATTCTATTTTTTCCTACGGTGTTTAATACCCTTTAACATTTTCTAGATAACTTCGATTATATTCACAATCTTCCTTCCTTGTCTCTTACCATGTTTCCCTTCTTTTGATTATCTCTCTCTGTTTGAGGATGACTTTTAATATCATTAAATAAAATAAAAGGAAAACTATTGACCTCTTCAAATGCAATATCTCTTTCTAGCAAAATATTTTTTACCAGCAAAACTATATCTTGAACCTTTTTGTGTTTGTTTTTGCAGGAGAGAAGAAATTCTGCTAAATCTGTTTAAACCTTTTTTTATATTTTTGTTGGTTACATTCTCAATTAGGTTAGCAATTACTTTTGGTCAATTTGATTGATTCTATTTTTTTTTTATCATGATGTATCTTTCTAATAGGTAAATTGCTAAAAAAACTAAATAATTGGATGAAAGAAAATGAGATATGAGATATAAATTACAGATAGACCTCAAATCTCTCTCCCATGTAAATCTTGATCATCTCTATAAACTCATCTCCTATAAATTTGATGTGAGGCATTTCTATTTTCTCAAAATCTTTCATTTTTCATTTCTGTTTCATTATGGAGGAACTGTGGGGTGTGTTGGGGAGAGATTATTGGGAAAGTGACTACATTTGATGGAGAGGAACGAGGGAATAATTGTTTTTATTTTCTTCTTTATTAATTTATTATTATTATTATTTTTTTTTTTTACATAATAATAATTTTTGTTTATAATATTTTTTTTATTTGTTTATTTATTTATTTATTTATTGGGCTATTACATATTCCAACTCAATTTCATACTACTATTAAAATATAGTTAGATCAGACAATAATACTGAGTTTCTATCTTTGCAACCATTTTTTTCTTCTTTTAGCATTGAATTTCAGCGCACTTGTGTCTATACTCCACAACAAAATGAAGTCTAGAACGTAAGCATCGTCATATCCTAAATGTAGCTAGGTCTCTTCTTTTTTAGTCATAGGTTCCACTCAATTTTTGGGGAGAATGCATTTTAACTACTGTTTATCTTATAAATAGAACATCATCACCATTGTTATTTAACAAGACAACCTTTGAAGCACTCTACAAACGACCACCTACATTTCACCATCTTGAAGTTTTTGGTTGCAAGTGTTATGCAACTGTATAGTACATCCTAAGCAAAAATTTGACCCTCGGGCAATTGATTTCTTCGTCGGGAAATTGATCCCAAGGAAAATATTTCCTTTGATTGAACGAGGTTCCTTCGTCGTAACCTGATTCCTTCATATTAATCAATTTGAATCTCATAAAATTACTCATATTAATATTTGATGAGATTCTACTTCATATTAATCAATTGCCCGACGAAGGATAACATTTAGAGCCCAAGGAAGGAGCCGAGCCCAGCCTAGGTGATTGAGTTTAGGAAGTTACCGAGGAAAAGAATAAAGAAAAGAAAAGAAGAGGAGCGAAGGAAGCAACGAGACCGATAACCGATAGGGGGAGAGGAAGTCTATTAATTAGCTAATGAACCCACTTGAGAAGAGAAGCTAGTCCCGTCCCCAGCCAGAAAGAAAGAAAAGGAGAATGCCTCTGAGTAGAGTAGTTCTTTCTCTTTGACAGTTCAGGCAGAGGAAAAGGAGTGAAATCAGGTTACGGTTCAGGTTCTTCATTCAAATAGCTTTCCCGAGTAAAAGAGTTAAAAAAAAGAAAAAGGAGCGGAGCAACTCGACCAATACAATAAAATCAAGAAGGAGCGAAGTAGACTGATAGTTGGAGAGCTGAAGGAGAAGAGAATGAATCTTTTCTTTTGGCTTTCTCTTTGACAGTTTAGGAAGGGGAAGGAGCAAAGGACCTACAGAAAGAATAAATAGGAGAATGAGTCTTTCTTATAGGGCCAGGCAGGAGAGTGAAGAAAGAAAGAAGGAAAGAACACCTATTACTGATTACCGACGGAAAGTGTGAAATCAGGCAGAGGTTAACAATCACTTCCTCAAAATAAGAAACACTAACTGAACAAGCAGTTAGTCGAATTCATCCTTCTTGCTTGAGTCTAGGAGAGTGAAGAAAAAAAGGAGAAAGAGCTGGTCCAGAATAAATAGGTTCAGTAGTTTACAGTTCAATCAGGGAGAGGAGAATGAGCTTGCTTGACCTTTCAGCCAACTGCTTTACCTAATTCAAGAGTGAAATTAGTCCCATGAATCCTTGTTACAGGAGGGAGAGGAAAAGAGTCTTTGAAGGCCAGGCCAATGCAGGGTTACGATCATCTTCTCTTCTTTATCTGGGCTAATAAATGACACTTAAACTTAGTGCTGCTTGTGAGACCATTACAATAAAATAAGGAAATCCCACCGATTTCTCGAGTTCAAAAGTGAAAGAAGGAGAAGGGTTAAGTAAGGGGCAGTAGTTAAGGATAATGCATCTTGTTCAGTTGAGTCTTTCGTTTACTGGTAAAGGAGAGTCAAGTCATTTCCTATGCTTTCCTGAGTTCAAGACTGAGTTAAAGAAAGAAATGGGGTCTCGGAGCTTTACCGACTGAAATAAGGGAAGGGTAGGGGAGAGAGGTTCGTTCCGGTTCAGTAGCTCATGGAATAGAGTCACAAATCCAATAAATGGTCCTGTTCTATCCTAAAGAGAGAGTAAAAGAGTAAGATCAATAGGAGAAGGGGAGAGCATCTTTAGTCTTGACTTTTAGTTGAAGGAAGGAGCTTGACCTTGTTCAATACCGTCAAATAGCTTTACTGAGTGAAAGAATGAATCTTTAGTCTCCCTTGAACTGTAAAGTCAAATTAATCAGGAGTGTTTGAGTTCAAGCAAGCCAGTAAAGGAGAAAGGCTTTACCCTGTATTTGAAGAAAGAAATAGAGACAAGTGAGTGAAGGAGAATGAATAAAAAGAGTGAAAGCAAGCAAGAAAGCCAGTAAGAAATTTTTAAACATGATCCTCTTGTCTGTCAATCACATATGGGATAATATTAAATTTTAAATAAAATAATCAAATTTATTATTAAAATTAAACAATTAATTACGAGAGTTTAGGGCATAAATCTTAACACTCTTGACCACCTAGATATTCTGACATTTTCTCCACTGTTTATGTTACCCTAGTTTATTTGAGTGGCCTAGATCCTAGATTGTAGCATCATGGTATCTACTTATTCTAACGCTTGTTCTTAGCATGCCTTTCCTTATAAGGAATTTGAGCAGGGTCGGTCTCAGTCAAGGCTCTACCTGCTCTACCATCTCGTATAGTACCACTTCAGGTTTTAGGGTCCATAATCTATCATCATGCAATAGACTCCAAGTTATTAGGTATTGTGACCAATTGTATCCTAATTAGTTCAAAAGACAGTAACTGACATATGCATATAATTCACATAAGGAGTGAGATCATGCCTACTAACCTTACAACTTACATACCTTGTCAAGGCGAGGTGAGCTTAAGTCAAGCTGCAGACTGTCACGGTCATGTTTGTCCAAGGCGTGTTGCCTATGGTCGCGTGTCAGATGTCACAATCATGTTTGTTCATGACGTGTTGTCCACAGCTGCATGCCCGTTCCAAACCCCTTTACTTACTTTCAAGTTAGATAGACATTTATATTATTGTTGTGTTAGTACGGGGGTGTATGACCTGTCAATAAAATCATGTCTACACCCGTCAGGGCTAAAATGCCTCACAATGTACTATAAGGTATGTGACTAGTCATCAATTCTTCCTATTCAGATTATATGCTATCAAAGTTGTGGTTGTTGCTTATTTTCTTTTAGCCTATACTATTGCTTTTTTACAAAAAAAAAAAAATAAAAAAAAAAATAATAATAATAATAATAAAAAAAAAAATAAAGGAAAAAAGATCAATGCATTTCCTTCCTCATGATTTCTAAAACACTTTCTTCCAAACATGGCCAAGGCTCGATCAAACGTCTGAATTGTATATTTCTTATGATTTTCATACGAATGACTTGTTCACTGGGTTAGAATAAGTGTCGCATAATCGCTATCTCGTTGCCACAATAGTGCGATTGTGATAAGTAGTATCAAAACCAAGTTGGCTCCTTGAATCGTAGGACACAAAAAGGTTTGCTGCAAAAGAACTAGGCAAGTCCCAGACTAATCAATTGGTAGAGATAAAAAATTAGCTACTCTACCTAAGTGAAATTCCTGATGAATATGGCTTCTAAAATCTCGCATAAATTTTATTTTCGCTAAATCTGACAAGATCAACGAGCTGGTAGGTTGCCTTGAGAAACTAATGTCCATGTATTAATTAGGTTAGGGTGAAGGCCCCAAAAGTCAATGCCACAACTGCTAGTGGCTCAAGCATGGGGATAGCTCGATGGGCTTTGTTGCTTGGATGGAAGAACATATCGAGGGCTTAGACAATACTCAACAAGCGATCGTTCAGATTGTCTCAAAAATACTAAAATTTTGAGAGTGGCTTTTGGAGTGGTTAGGGATGAAGTGGCGGATTTGAGCGCTAGACAAGTCCTCACCATGAGAGAAGTGGAGAATTAAACCCCAGTTTAAGTTATAGTCTAATTCAACTAGATAAAGGTCCCATTGCCAAAGCCTTTTTGTAGGGTTCGAGATGCCAAGGCTCTAGGGAACTTTATCTTTGACCTCGAATAAAACTTTCAAGCCAAAAATGTCGTAGCATAAGAAGTGAAGGTTACACTGGCAAGAATTCATCTAGTCGATGATGTAAAGTTTTGGTGGAGATCCAAGTACATCGACCTTCAAGATGGTCGGTGTACTATGGACACTTGGGAGAGCTTAATGCAAGAACTCCTCTCTTAGTTCTTCCTAGAGAGTATTGAGATAATCACAAGAAGAAAGTTTGATTTGATTACCATGCATAATGGATCCATCCTATGGGTGGGCATTGATCTTTTGGGTAGTCAGTAAAGCAAGCACGTACACCACAACCTTAGGTGGCTACGTGTCACGAGCCAATATTTTACTACGGACCGTGACTTATGACAACACACGAATGTACAAAGTGATTTAAATATGAATAGAGAAAATCTTTAAATTCCAATAAAGTTTTTGGAAGACAAACAAACAGAACACATGACAGTTTGGAAATAAATTTCGAAAGAATGCAAATACAAAATAAAGACTAGACTGACGCCCTAGGACAACCATTTCTCTGTGACAATACCCGTCTCCATCACACCTGCCCTTGACCGACAACTCACGCTCCTGAAAAAGGAAAACATATCAAGATTGAGTATAAAAATTATATTCAGTAAGCCACCTACTTGTAGGCTCTCTTCGCATCCTAATTCAACAGGTTCCCACGGTTTCCTAATTTAGTTCAAGGACATCTGGTTCTAACCTTAGTCCCTTTGAGCTTGCCCCATGGATTTTACCGATTCATTGTCCTTTCATTAGACGCCTAGAGGTTCCTTACGCCAAGCTAATATGATCGGTATCTCTCTATGAGGTGTTACCTTTACATGGCTATCTGGGACTACATGGTATCTAGCCTAGGGGCGTGCTAAATACCCCTACGCCCATATAGTCCCCCTATGGGGGCGCGACCCAACCCGTTCCCATGCAGCTAATGGGCTGTACGACATGGGGACACATTTCCCATGCGAATGGCTAAGAGCAGTAAGGACTGATTAGGGACTCTTGGTCCTCCCACGAAGCTATAGATACCGTTCTCACACTAGCAATCTATGAACACTCCTGAGGTACTGTGTTGCTGTGGTAAACCGCTAAGTTTCTAGGAAAAAGTTAAGTCTGGCTAGTGCGACATATCGCTCCTAACAGTAATCCCCTAAGCTTATCATAGAAACGGGCTCTATCAATTAACAGAGTGTGCATGCAACCATCTTCTAACATCATAGTATATAATTCATGGAAACTAGGCATACCGACTCAACGGGGCGATGACCTCCATCAAGCACCCAGAGCACGAAGTTTGTGCTAAATGGGGCGAATTCATCCATCAACCACTCGGAACGCGAAATACACAATTCCAACATAAATTAAATGCATGCATACATACAACGGAAGCTTAAAGCATCCAACAACACTAGATAATTCACCCATTATAATCATAACAATTAATCTGACTAATAATTTACATGGAGAGCTATTCTGAAGAAAAATTACTAGCATGCATGCAATCCAAGCGAATCCTTCAAGTATTTCTTTCTAAATATCGGGCGATGACTTACCTGGTTGACGCGTGTCTTTTTGCTAGCGTTTCTTTGCCCGTGAGGTGTCCAAAAATATTGATTTCCTTAGATTAGGTCCCTATTCACGTAAAAACAGTATTATAACTGGAACTAGGACAAAAATCAGGCAAACAGAGAGCAACCGGGCCAAAACGATCGTTTCACGCGCTCTCACGTGCCAGCAGTGTGCTGACCATGTGTGTGGACGTGCGCCAGTCGCGGGTCGGCTAGTCTGGTTCGGCTTGGCTCGGTTCACGTTTGCGGTTCGGCTCAGCTTTGTAGGCAACACGTGTCGTTGCTTCGCTGGAGCTGCATTGCTCCAGCCGATGGTTGATGCATGTCTGGGGCCTGTCACACCACCCTCTGTCGCTCGCCGGCCGACCTCTTTTTTTTTTTTTTTTTTTTT
>NW_019272113.1:0-41880 GCF_002738345.1 Cucurbita maxima | reverse complement strand
TTTTTTTTTTTTTTTTTTTTTTTTTTTTTTTTTTTTTTTCTTCTCTGTCCTCTGCAATCCATAACACTGTCTCCTTTCTAATTTTCATATCTTTCTATCTGTAGATCGAATCGATATGATTTCTTCAGCAAAGTTCTAGATCGTGTTGCGGGCTACGTCCTAGTATTTTTTTTGTAATTTTTTTGCTTGACTACCAGACGAGTTAAGAGCGTCGGAAGTTCACTCACCGTTCTTGAACGATTCTCGGATCTCCACCTTCTCGTAGCTAGTAGCTTCTTCGTTGGTCTCTCCTCTTCCTGGTTCCCGGTCGGCTGTGACTCGTATGTCCAGACAACAACTATCTATTCCTAACGAACCCATAGATTCTTCTACCACATCCTCTAGATTGTATTCCAATTTTCTGCCCTCGAGCAACTTGACTAATAAGGGAAAAGCCCAATTTCTGTATCCAAAACGCATGACCCCGATCGATCCAACCTCTTATTTCAAAAGCCAAGGATCACGATATGAAAAAGAGGAAGACAGGTCATTGGAAGAGAGCAGAGGTACGAGAGGAAAGGAAGACTCTTACCATCAATTCCATTGTTCTTTGTCACGAAGGTCCAAACAGGCTAGAAACAAAATCAGATGACGATGATGGTTTGCCTAACATTTAGGGATTCCAATAAACGTGTTACCAGACCTTCCTTATCAGCAGAGATTGGGTCTGGCCAGTCCCTAGGTCTCCATTAATTGCCTCGTTTGGAACTGTCGAGGGCTTGGGAACCAAAGTTCGAGCTCTCCGTGAGCTCATTCGTAAAGAAGATCCCTCCCTAGTGAAACTAAATGTAAACTGGGAATATATAAAAGTGAAAAGAATCACTCAGGTTGTTATTAATTGCATTGCGGGGGAAGTTAGGGCTAAGTCAGGAGGGCTAGCACTCTTGTGGGAGAAGGAGGTGTTTTCGGATGGGATGGCAAGAAACTAGCTTCCCTAAGGGGGAAGGGAACGAGCAGAAGAATCAAAGTCGATCGACCACTGACTTTCATCCATCTCCAAAGCAGAAAAGGAATTGGATTTAGAAACAGGTGATGAATCAGCCACCTTCACTTTGCCTTTGGAAGTCTCCTTTTCACGGCTTATCAAGAGAACGACCACGTTTGTTATCATCCATGCGCGAGCGACTGCGCTCTCGAGAACCACCTCGCCTGTTGCCGTCCACAGCCGACGACAATGCAATGAGTTGACTTCTTATCTGGGTAATCCCAGGAAAATGCCCCCCACACATCTTGTTACTCTGCCACCCACAGTAGAGCAGAATCCAGTTTTTTATCCGCCTTCCATTATCCCGCCTTTCCCCGCTTGGGACTTTCTTTTTAGCCCAGTCATGAACCACCCTGGTTGGAGCCATGGTCTATCCAGCAGTGCTACATATCCTCCTTGTTCTTTTTCTAAGATTGGCCTAAAGAACTGCACTTTCTTTTCCGCCTAAGAAGCCTTTAGGTTGTACGTGAGCCATACCTTGAACTGTGATAGCTTAGAAAGAAAAAGGCCGATTCCTAAGATGCCCTTGTTTGAATATTGAAACCATATCCACCGTAGATTATGCATTTACTACATTCACTCCCTTAAATTGAAAGAGAAATTGCAACCTCCCGAATAATAAGAGTGAAAGAACTCGATTGGGAATTCTGAATAGTATGAAAGAGGCAAAGCGGCTGAAGATAAGGAATATAACGAAATGCAGAACAGAATAGAGGTTGCTTAGGCCCCGACCCAGCAGAGGCCGCTCAAGAGCTAACTCTGATAAGCTACCTTAATTCAGAATTAAGAAACTCTCTTTTAGTGACTATGGGAAGGAGAAGCATTCCTAAGAGATTTATAGAGAATTTCGAATAGTTACTGTGCCTTGGGTCTACTACTAATACTAAGAATGGATCCTTCTTCAGCCATACCCATACCAATACAATAATACAATAGGTCATACTATCTAGCATAGGCAGACCAAAGATTGCACATCGCAGTCTAAGCGTGCTTGCTTTGTGCACCGGCACAACAGAATAGAAATCCGCTGGCTAAGATGAGTGGCTCAAGGATCACTTCCTTGAGAAGGGATTCTTTATTGTAACTAAGAAATGAGAATTGTTAACCCATATGATCTCTCAACTTAAAAAAGAGGGGAGGAAACTGACAATTTCACACTTAGAGATTGAGCTCGTCAGTGATCTTTTCCATGGTGTCTAGAGAAAGCTATCACATTCGTACCCATGGCAACGAAGTTGGCAAGCATTACTGTGATCTTGAATCACTTGCTAGGAGCTAGTTGGTACGGCTCACTACTATTAGTGGGGTGGAGTCGAAGCTATGGCACCAGAAAATTCAAAATCTTCCTTCCCGAACCACTCGTGTAGTCTTCTTCCTGCCTCCCAGTTAAGGACCTATCTCGCTTTCGCTTTCCAACATTCTTTCTTCTCTATCTACCTAGATAACATCTTTTTCCCTACAAGGCACTCCCCAGCGAGCTCGAACGTCAATAGCGAGACTGATTACCAATACCAAGGAACAACTACCCCAGCAGAACCTGCGGTTTCTCTACGGAAGCTTCGACTATTTATATATTCTATATGATCAAATATATCAAAGATACGATTGGAAGTGAATTGATAGGACAAATTTGATTGTGTCAATAGGTTTGTAATCCTATTCCTCTGAGGAAAATGGGGCCCTTTTCTTTTTGTTTAGCCGACCTACTCGCCTTGGAAGATTTCGATTCTTTCCGCCTAGTCGGTCTATAAGTTAGTGGTAGTGGGGGAAGTCGTAGTAGTGGCCATTTCCCTTAGTCTATCAAGCTAGTCCTACATCTGCAAACAAAAGAGTGAATTACGTAAGCATAATGTCTAGTGGTCGATTCGTTCTAAGTTTTCGATTTGGCCCAAAGTGATGAATCCATCTTCCTTAACGGTAGTACCGTTGGCTTTCCCATCTCTATCTTATTAAACTAGCTATCCTTCTACCATTGTTCGAGAGTATGGTAATCCTTTGACTAACTCTACTCCAGCTCTTAACTCCTATGTTCGTTGTATACTTGATAAAGATAAAGAGAAGTATCAAGTAGGGAGTGCTCTCTTCCTTGGTCCCCTTATCCCTCCCTGTAAACTTATCTAAAACGCTTTTCTTTCGATCCATCTCACTTGCCTACGCCTTTCCTCTTCTTTACCGGTAAGATTAGGTCAGCTTTTAAAGCTCACTTGGAGCTATGGTTTCATAGAAAAAGGAAAGCCCTAATAAATGGGTCTATTCCCACGAGTCCTTTCCTAGTCTTCGTAAGCAGTCACGTCAATATCAGAAAGAGAAAGCATGCTTCTAGCGTTGATGTTGGAACTATAGGATAAGGATGATTGGTCTTACACCCCCGCTGGGACTTTTAGGCACATTCAACATAAGGCATCTGTAAAGGGTGGAAAAAATCAGGTTGGTGTTAGCAAATCATGACGATTTGTGAAGGTCAACAGCCATGTGGAAAGTTTGACATAGTGAAAAGGGCTTCCATTTCATTAGTTATGACCTATTCTCAAAACCTAATACATCATCCTACTCTACTTGGAAAGACTTTTTTATTCTTATTGTTGCACGGCACCCATGGAGCCTTAAAACCGAGAGATTACTCCAAACACGTTAGACTATGAGTGCCAGCCAACTCACTCTATTTATGAACATAACAAGGAAAGCCTAACAAGTTGTAGGTGGTCCGATTTCTGTCAACTTCGTCCACACCTGCATGAATTTCAGTATCTGTAAGCCACACATCAATCTAAGAAACCAGAGTGGGCTACTAGCGTTGACCTTGCCGAGCTAACAAGCAATGATCAGCCCCTTGGGCAAAAAGAGCACTGATAGGCATGGAGATGGCTCTTTAGAGCTTAGTTCAGAGTTCACTATCTGAAATTCAATATCCCTATCTCCTGTAAAGACTAATCACTTTCTTGAGTGGCTACTTGAATCTCAGCTTACCACCATCCTGTCAAGTGAAGAAAGACCAGACTAGAGATCAAGCGCATCGGACTGCATCTGAGGGGTTCTCTTGGTTTAACTTTCAGTCCTTAGACTGTGAACCACATTCTTTGCATTCTCCGATGCCAATTGGGCTGGTTGCCCCGATAGCAGACGATCCACTACTGGATTCTGCGTATTTCTCGTTAAACACCTTGGCTCCTTAGGATGAGGGCTGACTATTAGGCATCCCTTTTTTTTAGCAAGTGACATTCCTGCGCTAGTTCAATTGTGAGTTAGGATCGATCTACTTGATTTTATGGCATTTTCTTTTCTTTCCTGTAAAGGTTCTGAAAGTGAAGGAGTTTACCTAGTTCAATCAGTCAAAGGTTCTAAGAAGGTAATAAAGTATAAGATTCTGGTTCCGTATAGAAGCTCATAGTTTAGGAGATTCACTCTCATTCATAAGGAGTATTGATCTTGTTGAGTTGTCTTTCCTTTCAACACTTACAGTTAAAGAGATAGTGAAAGAAGGAAGAATCGTCCGTCCTGTTTACTTACCGAGTAAAAGAAGGAAAAGGGTTTGTTTCGGTTGAGTCTTTCAAGCAGAACAAAGAAGAAGAGGTTCAGGAAAGAAAAGGTTTAAGGTGAAAGTTGAGTCGAATGAATCTTGAGGGTTTACAGTTCGTGAAAGAATAAAGAACCATAACTGAAGGGAATGAGGTAATCCCAGCCTTGTTCAAGAGTGAAATCAGGGAGTGAGAGTCAATTCATTAACAACTTTACTTTACCTTGTTCAATCTTGGAGTGAAGGAGGAAAGAATCCATATGGTTCCATTAAGTGAATGAGCTTTCCCTGATTCTCATCCAGCCGCTTGACTTACCTTGCTTGTTCAAGAGTG
Source organism: Cucurbita maxima (assembly GCF_002738345.1). Lineage (NCBI taxonomy): Eukaryota > Viridiplantae > Streptophyta > Magnoliopsida > Cucurbitales > Cucurbitaceae > Cucurbita > Cucurbita maxima. The sequence continues at coordinate 37,008 of NW_019272113.1, read as the reverse complement.
AAATTAGTCTAATTCATCCCCCGACTTGATTTCATGAATTTACTCTCCTGACATTTCAATGAATTAGCTACTGCACCGAGATTACCTTCACCGGAACCTTATACTCTATGACCTGACCCTATTTACCTTATTCATTCAATCTGGAACCGAAAGGAAAGAAGAAAGAAGAATGAGACAGAACTACTGAGCTCGGGTTTCACTATTCTTGAACAGAAAGGGAAAGCATATTCAATCCTTCTTTTTCACTCTTTTCCTCGACTGTAAGAAAGATGAATGAGACAGAAGTACTGACTCTTTACCTCGTTTACTTGAAGTTTCACAATTCCATTTCCTTCACCCTCTTTCACTCTGTCTTCATCTTCTTCCTTTCCCTCTTCGAGTAACCCTTATCAGTCAGAAAAGGAGGAAGTGTTTGACACGAGAGCTCTGGAACATGAACCAAGGTTATAGTCTTTGTTTGAAAGAAGGGAGTCAAGACTCCTGATCCTCCTTCCCCGGAACCTTTATAGAATGAAAGAAAGAGAAGCTCAATCACCTTTACAGGAGAGTCAATGAGAGTAGCTACTGAACTGGAACCGGAGCCTCTATCCCCTTATACTCAATTATCGGATTGAATAGTAAACAAAGACGAAACCGAAACCCTTCACTAAAGCTCCTTCACCTATTTATTCTTTACCAACTCTTTCTCCTCTCCCTTCTTTCACTCATGTGAACTAGAACCTGATTGAACTTGGTCTCGTGGCTTCTACCTTCACCTTCAAGTCAAGACTCAAGATGAATTATCTTCTTTACAGTGTTTTAAACTAGGGAGAGTCAATTCCTTGCAGCTCCTGAACCTTTAGAGTCTCGTCCATCCATTCATTAGCAGCTTTACCTCGGCTTCTTTCTCTTTTCCTTTCTTTCACTGTAAACAAAGACTAAAGATGAAGGAGAGAGAACTACTGCCCCTGAACCTATTTATTCTTTCATTTCACTCTTTGACTCTCCTGTAAGCAAATTCAAGGATGTTCGAAAGATGAATTAGAGTGAACTTCTCTCCTCTCGCTATGGTTCGAGTGGCTTTTCTCCTTCACCTTCACCTTCTTTCACTCAGTCTCGCTTGTTCTCTTCTTTCTTTTTCTCGTTCTTTCTTCTCCTTTCATTCTCTTCTTTCTTTTTCTATTTATTCTCAATTTTCCCTTGAGAAAATCTGTAAAAGATTATAATGGAATTGATCGAGAGTCGTAGCGAGACCGAGAGGAGCACTTCTCGAGGTAGCATTGCCCAGGTTGAGAAGGAATCACTTAGGTTTCTTCGGAACAAGAAGAATAGGAATTCTTCTCTTTGATGAGAGATAACCCGGGCTTTAGACACTCGCCCTACTGGAAAGTCACCTCCCAAATCACACTGCCCACAAAAGGAAAAGCCCTTTATCTACCAACAGTAGCAAATCCTGTTCAAAGGTTGGGGGTTGCTCGAAATCTGTCAAAGACTCACTCTTACCCTGAAGATCAGACGAAGAATCACAATCTATGGCGCGCTGTAGACTCTTTAAGGGAAGAAAAACCTCGTCTTCGGGACGAGAAAACGAAAACCATCTGTTTTCAAAAGTTTCTTCCTGTGAGTACAAGATGGCCGAGTTAGAAAGTCTTAGTGAGACACATAGTTTAATGCATGTGGATGGTTGACCGCCGCCCCCCGAAAAAGGTATACCCCATTTATTGATGGGCGAACGACGGGGATCTGATTCTTGGTCTGCTTCAGAAAGCAAAAATCAGGTCTTGTCTGAAAGAGGTAGGATTCCCGAGAAATTCTTCGACTTCCTTCCGCTTTAGTAAAAATACAAAAAAGCAAGAAAGTCAAATACAGATTGAGATGAAGAATCCTAGAACAAAATGATCTAGCCAGAATGACCATCACACTGATTAGAATGAACGATTCATAAATATAAAGAACAAAGAACAAAATTCTATGGGGTTCGAAAGAAGAAAAATCTGAAAGGTCTGATTGCAACAAAGGGAACATAGTTTCCTCATGCCTATTTCTGAAATTTACAAAGCAGAAGAATGAATGGATGACCTTTTGAGCAGCCACAATTTAATTAGGATCGGTCTTATGATGAAACATTGAATTGAAGACGGGGGCCGCCTTGCACGAATTTGATTTTGGTTGGTTGGTTGGGGTCTTATTTAGTCCTCGCTGTCAGACCCTGCCTTTTTCGAAAATGGAAGTGAAGTCAGTGGTAGGGTCCGAAACCCAATATGAAAATCAGAAGAAGCTGGGCCGAATCGAATGAAATGGGTTAGAAAGATGTGGTTCCTCAAGGAAGTCCCGGACTCTTTCTGTTGGAAAGAAAATAATTGATCAGGCAATGGAATTGTGAGACCAACAATGAATAGGCTCAGACAATGGAATTGTGAGATGAGAAAAGGAGAGAAGTAGTGAGACCGAGTTTACAAAATGGGTGAAAGAATAAATAGGTGAAGGAAAGAATATGCTCGAATTAATGTTGAGTCTTACCTTGATCTTTTTCTTTGACCTTGTTCAATCAGGTTTAGGAGCGAGAACTTCGAGGACTTAAATGTTTGGAGGAGATCTTTGAGCTTTCATAAAGCAATACTAAACAAAAGGTCCATTGTGTGCCGAAAGGCTTTCAAACAAACTCAGCATCTGAATCGACTGGCGAAAGAAATTGACTTATTTGACCCTTGAAGAAGAAAAAAATTCTATACAAAAAAGGGGAGAAAGGCTTGGTCTGTCTTTTGCCAAGTGAAATTGAAAGCTAAGCTGGGAATTCCGCATCGACAACTCAATTTGCCCTGTAAGACCAAGTCTTTCCTTGAGGAAAGAGTCGAGTCGCAAGTAGGTTTTTTTAACAAAGAAGGAATCCACAACGGAAGCCAAAGATATGCCTTCCGCACGGTTAAGCAGGTAAGCGAAGGCTCTCTCTCTCACCTTATTGAATGAATTTTTTTTTGGGGCGGAACTCGACAGCTTGAAGTTGAGAAAATTTCGATTCATCAAGAAATGCTGTTTTTTGAATTTCAATAAAATAAGGAGTCCTGAGACCTTAGCCGCCAACGCCTGGTCGACCCTCTTTTTCAATAAAAAAATCATTTCTTCAGTTGAGATATTTTTCTCAATAGGAGTGTGGATCTTCTTAGATTTGGAGATTGGAATTCGTCTTTTCTTTGTTCTGGCAGGCGAGGGTAAAGGTAGTCTGATGTAGAAAGAATTCTGGTTCTTTTCTTTCGAGATTGTTCTGTGGTCGCCTATTGAAACAGCGGTTTACAAGCAACCCACCCCTTTCTCCTCCATTGGACTGATTTCTGTAGGTCTGTTTGCCCCTGAACCTCAGTCTCGCAAGCACTAAGTTTAAGTCAGTTCTTTGACTGCGAGTGCGGATGTGGACCAGGAAATAAGGATGATTTTTCAATCTAGCAGAAGGAAAAGCTTTCGCATGTAGAGTCAGGCAAATTCTTTATTCTAGGACTCGCGTATAGTTTAAACCAAGGTGCTCCCATGCAAAGATTCTCGGGCAAGGCTTGAAATCAAATTTCATTCAAACGCGAGTACGAAATGGCTTAGTGAGAAGAAGGGACGGTACGCTGAAATGGTGAGTTGCGCCTACGCCTGAATTACCTACTTTTTCCAATCCTAGCTTACCATACGAGGTGCGTGGGAGACTTTACCCTTCAATGGCCAAGAACGCCAGTTCCCGAGGCAGCATGAACCCTCTTTATGAGGGGAGGGGGACAAAGAGAAGTCCACAGTATTTAACCTTAACCATCAGCTAATGGCTCCAGCCTTGGCAAATTGGCAACTTTATAACAGTTATCCATCAACTAGATGAGATTTCTGAGATTCTAGCACAATTGACCTTGAGACATCGAAAAGCCCTGACTTTAAAGTACTCATCTTACCGAACCCATAAAGACCCAAGTGCTTGGGTAAGCAAGTAGTACGTACGTCTTTCCACCGAGAAGATAGGGAGAAAAGGAAAAGCGCGCAGTCCCCTCTTTTCGCCTTCCTCGTTCCCCTGGACCTTCCTCGCAGAGTGCTTCCTCAGGGCTCGAACCTACTGCAATGCACCAACTCCTCATTGTTGGACCGAATGAGACCTCTATAGAAAGAAGCAATTTTGTGGAATAATATGAACTACTTCTCACTTCGCAGACTTTCACACTCACAAGGATTGGAACCCTAGACATTGGGTAGACCGATCATGAATGATTAGTAGATTTATTAGGTAGATTCATTATTTCAGATTTGTTACATGAATGGCCATGGAGGATGTTCCAAAAGAAGTCCTATATAAGGATCACCTATGTAAAGATTTGATAATCAATTCAACTTTAGAAGAGAATACATCTCTTTCTCAAAAAAGACAGATTTGAGTGTTGAGAGAATTCTGCCCCCCTTTCCATCCATATTTGACCTTGCTCCAACAAACAAAGTGGTATCAGAGCCAAAAATCAATGGTGGGTTCCGGGAAGATGTCATTTGGTGGTGTACCGCTGCCACGTCTGGTGAAGTCGAACAACAACAATTGGATGGAGCATTCAGATGCAAGCCTTGCTCGAAGCGCAAGATGTATGGGACGTGGTTTTAGAAGGTTACACCGAACCGGAGCAAATCAAAGACATGAGATTAAATGACATCACGAAGCAGAAAGAAGCACGGATGAAGGACAAGACCGCGTTGTACTTATTATTCCAAGCGGTTGGTTTTGATGAGTAAATTTGTAGAAGATAGCCAACAGAACATAATATGGGAAAGTCGCTCCTCTCGATCAATTCTGATTTGAATAAATAGAAAAAGAAAGAATCTCTTTTCCTTTCACTCGGTAAAGCAGCTCTCAAGGAATTGACTGAATTTTCTTCTTGAGAAGAAATAGAAAAGAAAGAATCGAACTTCTATTTTTGTAATTCTCTAGGAGTCATCTTTGAACAAGTTTCTCTTATAAGGAAAGGTGGAAGAAAAGGCTCGGATTGATTTAGGAGTCTTTGTGCGAGCCGATTGATGCAGATAAAGATTATAGCTTCTGAAACCAAGACTTTTGATGCCCGTCCTTCGCTTCAGGGCTGGTTAATCAGAATTCTTCTCCTGCAAAATCACAATAGAAAAAGTGGTTCTTGCATGTCTTCGGTTTCGATGAAAATGGAAAGAATTCAGCAACTCCAAAGATCTTGTCAAACAAGAGATGGAATTCCATGAAAGAATACTAGCCCAAGACCCGATCGGAGGCAAGAGCTCTTTCTTCTGACCGTCATAGTCTTTTCTTCTCCAGAGAGTCTGACCACCTTCTTGATTTACTAGTGGAAACTGGGATTCGTAAGAACAAGGAATCGCTTTCAATGAAAATTGCTCTTTGTCAAGACCAGACTAATCTCGGAAAAGGTGGATGATTCCCCCGCCCTGAAACTGACCTCTTTGTCTCTTCCCAAAATCAAACAAGGAAACAAATCTCTTTTTTTTAGCACAAATCAAAGGAACCAATTGGATCAGAAAGAGCCGTTTTCTTTCCAATTGCTGCAGTCAGTCATCCAAGAAACAAAATCAAGTCCTTTTCAAAGAGAATGCTAAAAGAAAAAAGGAGATTTATTCTTTCTTGGAGAAGAACGGTCTTTTTTTGGCCTGAACCAGCCACTTTCCGAAAACTCGGTGGTCTTTTTATCAGCCTTTGTTTGGTGAAGGGGGAGCTTGAAGACATTTTAGTTTGATTTGCTTTCTTAAGCGGATCCACTCACCCGAGTGCTTACCTAAGCCCTTTGCATCTTTTTCCAGCTTGATATGGACCTGGGCCTGAGATTGTCATACCACTCGTAGGCAGGACCAAGGAAAGGGGAAATTGTCTCAATCAATGGAAAAGACCCATTCTGTGGTAGTGTCCCGGCAAGCGGTAATGCAATGAGATTAGTGTCTTTTAGGGTAACCTCTCCCATCAAAGATAGAAAATTGTGGGATTTGGTACCCTGGTGGATAAGGAACACGGTTTCATGATATGGAGGATATATGGACTGTGATAAGGATGGATTCATCAAATTCTTCCTTAGTGACAAACTGTGCGGAAGTAGATGGACCTTCCTGAGCTGGTGGAGGTGCTCTTGCTTGTGCAACTGGAATCTCAGTCGGAAAAGCGGGAGGTGCAGAAGTGAAAGGAGTGGAGGTAGCTATCAGTGCTTCTAGAGCAGCCAAATTCTTTTTGATACCATTCCAATTTCGGGGGCTGATAGACTGCATTTCATTGGGTTTTGGGGGCAGCAATCTCGGTGGAGGAACTTTGTGCGTCAATCTTATTTTCTTGGGCCAAGGCTGCCCTATTTCCGTCAATTATTCTTCCACTCTCTATGACGGAAGAGACGTCGAGATGAATCGGTCGTAGTCATTGCGGGGAATACTCCTTCCTACTCTCCTAGCCAACGTTGTTTAGGGAATGAGCTAGCTTCAGATGATTCTGACATAGACCTCGGTTAGGAGACTGAGTCCTTTTCTGACAGGGCCGGACTCCGACTCCTTTCTTTGGGGAGAATTTGTGATCAAGGCTCCTAGCCTGGAATTCTTAAAGGATGCAGGATCACTTCCTTGTTGGGGTAGATTTTGGTGGCAAAGGCATTTGAGCCGGAGTTTATCTCTGGGAATGAGTGACAGAACACAGGTTGAGCTAGGCAAAGCTGTAACAGAACACAGGTTGAGTAGCAGATCGAAAAGAAAAAAGGTACACCCCTTTTTGTCCACCTTTAGAGTCAAAGGTTATACAAGATAGAGTATAAAGTACTCCCAACTTCCTCACCTTCTTTAGGGGAACAAAGGTTATAGAACATAGAGTATCAAGTGATCCCCAACCCCTAGGTATAACCAATGTCGGTCTCTAGTTACTAGACAAGAGGGATACTAAAGTACATTTGATGCAGGGCAGCGGCTAAAAGTACTCAACACCTTTTCATACTAATCATCAATATTCTAGAGGGATACCTCTAATTCTTTTGATGCTGGGTAGTGGCAGGGAAATCCCATCCCAGGATAGAGCTCTATTCTATGCTGTTCTCTTGCTGTATGTCCTCAATTTCATTTAACCAGGACATCTCCAGGAGCTATAGTTTAAAATGGAATTCTGTGTCCAGGGTAGCGACAACTGAAGACTTTCCGGGAACCCCCCAAGATTATACCTCTAAGAAGAATAGAAAAAAGGGAAGGAACACAATGCCACTAATTCATGTTTGAAACTCTCATGAAAAGAGAAATTACATCCTGATCCAGAAGCAATAATAGAAAAAGGTTGAACAATGAGTTTGACTCTGTGTTTTTTACTACCAAGGCTTTGATACATTTCGAAATCGAGAAATTTCTACTGGAGTAGGTGCTAGACGAGAACAATTAGCCGATCTGGTTTTGCGACTTATTATAGATTATTCGTTGGTAGAATGGAAAGAATTAGGCGAAGAGGGACCTGCAGGTAATGAATGAGAAGATCGAAAAGTTGGAAGAAGAAAACTGTTTTTGGTTAGACGTATGGAATTAACTAAGCATTTTATTCGAACAAATATAGAACCCGAATGGATGGTTTTATGTCTATTACCTGTTCTTTCTCCCGAGTTGAGACGTCCTGACACAAGGTTAGAATTCTAGCTCTTCTAGAGTGGTATCTCACTGATGGCTCGGGCCCTTCGGAAGGGGGCCTTCTTCGCCCTCCACCTAAGCTGCGCAAGAAAGGCCCAAAGCCAATCCCAGGGAACAGTGAAGCTTCATAGGGTCGTCTCAGTAGAGTCTTTCAGTGGCATGTTTCGGTCCTCTTTCCCATTACTTAGAAAAAGTGAGCCACCGGTTCAGGTACAAGATACTATCATTACTGCCTGGACAATTAGACATCTAACCCGTAATCGTGTAGAACACCTTATTGTTCAATTTCCCTGAGGGCTGTCCCATCTACCCTTTATGCTTCCTTTCTTCAGGATTGATTATAGATTCTAAAGCATTACTTGTATTCAACCCCATTCTTAGCTCTTGGTGCATGCTTTAGCCAATCGAAGCATATAGATCCGTAAATAGCTTTCTTGAGCTTGCATACCAACAAACAAGTTATAGGATTCCTAGGAGAAGATCAGCCTGGAGTTAAAGGAGGCTGAATAGAAAGATATTCTTGCGGTTCCCCGCTTCCCTTATCTTGTTGAAAGGCATTCTTCACGTCAAGTTGATTGAAATCAGGGCAATTTGATTGCAGCCAAGGCAAGAATGCCACGAATGGTGTTTTAGCGGGCAAATCTTTCCCCTATCTTTTAAGGGGGTCGACTCAAGATTTTGGAAGGAATCCTTTAGCTAGCTTTGGATCTCTGACGCGAGCCATATGCTTTATGCTTGATTTTGTAAATCTACTTGCAGCCAATGGCTTGTTTTCGGCAATAAGACTCAGTCCAGTCTTCTTTCTTCTTTTTTTCCTTCTTCCGGCATAGCATCTCTCCAACAAGAATGATTTCAGGCTGAAGCAAATGATTCAGGGTGAATGAGAAGATTGAACTGACATGAGGTAAGCTTTCTTGGGAAAAACTCTTTCTAAATACTCAAATTCTGCAAGGAATGGTCGAGAGGATCGACGAACCTGAGAGAGGGATCCAGAATCTGAGGAAGCGATTGGAAGGGAAGCAACTGGTCCCGACTACTAATCTTCTAGATTAGTCCTAGCCTGATCTGACTTGTATCATTGATACTATTAGGAATGAGGGTGACCATACTTGTTCAATTTATCTCTTTCAACCTGGATACCATGAGGCGGGCCTTGAAAAGTTTTAATATAAGCAGTAGGGATTCGCAAATCCTCAAGACGTAGAGCACGCACAGCCTTGAATCTAAAAACATTACCCACAATGGAAGTAAACATGTTAAGTTGCTTTCCCTATGTTTCCTTATGTTTTCAATAAAACCTTCTCGTAAAAGTATTTTAACAATGTTTTTGGTGATGTTAGTAGATGGTATTCGAACCATTTCTTTTCTATTCATGTCAGCATTGCGAATAGAGGTTATTATGTTAGCAATAGTGTCCTTACCCATGATAAACGAAAATTATTGGATACTTTTCATTTTGATCTAATCAACATGATTTTTTTTTTATTAATTTATTAAATAGTTATTAATTTTAAAAGGTATATACGTGATACACAATCTACTAATTAATTTCATTCAAATACTATAACTATCTCATAGTCTCATCTTATAATACTTCAGGTGCTAATCAAATTATTTTAGTGAAATTTAACTGTCTTAGTTCTCGGGAAATCGCACCAAAAATTCGAGTTCCTTTTGGATTTCCTTCTTGATCAATAACAACTGCAGCATTGTCATCATATCGTATTATCATACCATTTTCTCGTTTGAGTTCTTTACAAGTACGTACAATTACAGCTCTGATCACTTCTGATCTTTCTAGAGGTGTATTTGGGACAACTTTCTTGATTACAGCAACAATAACGTCACCAATATGAGCATATCGTTGTTTACTAGCCCCTATGATTCAAATACACATCAATTCTCGGGCTCCACTGTTATCTGCTACATTCAAAAAGGTTTGAGGTTATGATTCAAATACACATCAATTCTCGGGCTCCACTGTTATCTGCTACATTCAAAAAGGTTTGAGGTTGAATCATATTATTTTGGAATCTTTTCTTTCAATGCAAAGGGCAAAGTAAAAAAAAAAAACAGAAAGCTTCAATTGTTTTTTTTTCATCTCAAACAGTTCCACCCTCGCTCGGGAAAAAAAAAAAAACAGAAAGCTTCAATTGTTTTTTTTTCATCTCAAACAGTTCCACCCTCGCTCGGGAAATGAAATAAACAATAGGCAGAGGTGAATGAGTTTACAGTTCAATCCATCTCATGAATAAGGAATGGTTACAGGAGAGTCAAAGAGTGAAAGATGAACAATCACTGACTGTTCAGTCTCATTCTTCTTGAGTCTTGACTGACTGTGAAAGATCATTTTGTCTTTCTTTGTACCCAGACAAAAAAGGTGAGTGTCGGTGAAGGAAGCTGCAAGGATTATTAGAGATAGAAGCACCACTGTTGTCGGTGAGTAAACCAAGAGTGGGCATTTGACCTCTTTTACCAGTGAATCTGAAGAAATAGTGAATCTCAGTGGAGATCGTCCCAGTCTTGATGATGCACTGTATATGACCAAACCCAATTTATCCAAGACTTGCTCAGGAAAGGCCACACACATTAACATTACTTCAAATGGTTTTCAGTATGGGGTCTTTGTTGCAGTTGGTATCAGACATGGTTGAAGCTTGTTAACCAAGACCAGTCTTCCATTTTTGATATCGGTGGAATTACACCTTTCAACAAACCTCAACGAAGAAGTTGTGTTTCCTTTAATATAGTTTTTTATAACTATTCCTCTGTAATGCCCGAAAATGAAGAGGAGACTGCTTTTATCATTCATTCTCATTTTGACCGTTATGCACTTATTTCTGCTTCTTTACTTGTTGTATCATTTTTATATAGTCTCCTTTTTGTTAAGACTCTTTTTGATCGAATAGTGTGAAACTGTATTAACGCTCACACCCCTACCAGTGCCTGAGCCCTTGGGGTGGAATCGAGCTAGCCCAGATATAGTCTTTCAGTTCCTTGATGAATGAAGTAAAAGAACTTGGAATCGTCGATCTCTTCCTTCAAGATTGAGATGAGTCGATGGTGTGAAAACACTTCCTGATGTCGAATTCCAAAAACAAGCGAGAGGTTCCCCACTCTTCTTTGATCCGCCTTAGGGCCGAGTGGCGGCCTCACCCCGAGTGGAAGTGCGATGTGTCTGGAAACTCGGGATCGTAAATGGATTCGAGTACCATCCTGATCGCCTCTTTCATGATCTTTTCTATAGGTCGAACTAGTGTGAGTGGTCTAAACTTCGACCCTTCTTTCTTTCTTCATATTGTAAAGGGGAGCGAAGCCCCTTTTTTGCTTCCTCTATTGATAGATCAAGGACCCTCAGCTCAGTCTTTTTGGTTCTTGAGAATGATCGCCACCTCTCCTAGGACCAGAATGATTATCCCTGCCCGATGGGTCTACATCCATCCCTGAATCTCGTCGGGTACTATTCACTTCCTCGCCATTCTTGTAACCGTCACCTGTAATCCGCACAGATGTGTCCGCACCCCTCTGTGTGGACGAGAAAGGAAGGAGATTTCTCGGAGCAACCCCCCAGGTTCCAGACCCAGGAGTCAACTTTCCCGTATGAGCATTTGGTACATGTATCAGTCCGTGAAAGAGTGAAAGGGGCACCACTACTGAGGATCTCACCCATAATCTTAGATAGGTCGTCTGAGGGTTCGCCGTTGTTCATTGCTGTGCTTACACACTAGGCTACCCTTCTCAAAAAGCTCTGTGGGACGACCTACCACTAGTCTTTGGCCAGAGGGGTTTATTGCACAAAAATACTGGGACGCAGGCCCTAGAAGAGGGAAGCCCAACGAATCTCAGATGCAAATCCCCGCACCTCATTAAGATTATATTGTCATACTCTCCCAAAAAAAAAAAAAAAAGAGCAGACCCCATTGAAGATGAAAGTGAAGTACAACAAGGCCATTTCTGTCCACTGCCCTTCTCACAAAGCTGTACGTGGACGTTACCGCTCATACAGCTCCCAGCCAGCAAGAAGTTAACCTTCCTCTACAAAGAATGGAAGTGTAAATGAATCAACATCAAATAGAGGAATTTGCTTTTTCTTTTCAGCAAGCCACATCTCAGATACGGGGCATCCCTTTCACAAAAACCTATGGATCCATCCCAGCACCTTGTGATCTTTGAGAAGATCATTACGAGCCCTCTTCCTATCGGTAAAGCAGCTTCGTTCCTCTCCGATCCATAATCTTTTATCTTTTCTTTCCTCTCCATCAATGTTTTTATAGATTGAGAAAATTCCATGGTGGATCAGGACGAGAATGAATTCGGGTATCCAGGCAGGACATACTCAACATGGAGCTTTCGCTCTCCTTTGGGGAAGAGTTTATATATATATATATATCTCAAGAGGTGAGAAGAGGCAATGGAATTATGAGATGAGAAGAGGGTAGCCCCCTGACCAATTTCTCGGAATCTGAGGAAGATCTAACCCTGAACAAGAAGAAGCAGCTCTCGATGTGATATCCTCAGGAAAAGAAAGAAGAGGAATTGGATGCCCCAGAGCAGCAGCCCCCGGATAAGCCTTAAAAAACACACACACACACACACCTCTTTTTCACTAATAAAGCCGGACACAAACAAAGAAAGAAGAAAAGGGCCATGATGATGATCCTATTTGAGTTTTCGACCCAATTGATGCGCTCCTAGCTCGCCTACATACCAGAAAAAGAAAAAGAATCTCTATATTACTTTGATCAGAGAATCCTTGGTTTGACCGACGGACTACGTGGGAAATACGAGATCTAGGCAAGCCGCTACATCTTTTCCCCTTGCCCTTGAACGATAGAAGAACTACTGAGATTCTCTTAGATAGCGGTCGCATCTATGGTCAATCAATAGGTCTGCGGATCTATTCTTCTATACTACAAGAAATCGCCATCTCGTAGTACCACCACGACACCGATTCTCGTTCTTTTTTTGAGCCCTTCATGTCGGCCGTGACTTCGACTTTGAGTATGACTAATGAGTGGAAAGATCTTTATAGAAGTTCCTTGTCCGATCCAACCAAAGAGTTAGTATCTCAAAAATCAATCATATATATTAGGGGTAGAACTGCGAGTTTTTTCAGAAAAGACTTCCTCCTATCCGAATCTCGCGAGTGACTAAGCGCGAGACGAGGCATAACGGGTGAATCGACTACAACTCATCTATAAAGAAATCTTCTTTTTTCGGTCTATTTGCATTAGGCTTTTACCGTACTAGCTAGTAAGAAGGTGTTCCAGAAAGGGGACGAAACCCGTCTAAGATCCTGTGTGCTGGCTTAATAGCGCGTAAACAGAAGACGTAGCCTAAGCTACACTCAATATTCAACCAACCTATGATCTATCCATTTATTCTTTCAACTTACTATCAATCCACCATGTCTTAGGTTCTCGTTGTGGGAGATCTTGGAACGTGCCCTATGAATGCGCATACAAATAGGGTCACTATTCACCTACTACTAATTTAAGTAAAGGCAAAGAGTGGATTCTAGATTATATCAGTTGGGTAGGCTGGACTAGGGTTCTAGAAAAATCTATACGAATTCTTCTTTGTAAGAGACATCCCTCGGTGGTTTAGTGATGGCCAGCCTTGCTGGGATCTACAGATCGAATAATTAGTTTACAAGAAAGACGTAGGGGTCTTGTTTTCTCAGATTCCTGCTTCTGACATTGAGGCTTTGACCTGGATTGAAGGAGGTAAAAGAAAAGAAAAGTAGCTCTTTCCTAAACCTCGGCTTCTCTCCTGAACCGGAACCTCTATGACCTGACCCTATTTACCTTATTCATTCAATCCTGAACCTGTCGGACTCACTGCTGAGCTCAATCACTACTGAACCTATTTATTCTTTTCCTTCTTTCACTCTTGAACAAGGTAAGTCAAGCGTCCGGATAGAAGGTCAAGCTACGGAACCGAAACCCATTTATTCTTTCTCATTCCCTTTTTTCACCTATTTCTTCTTTCTCATTCCCTTCGTTTACTTTATTCTCAAACCTGGCGGCTCGGCTGATTGACAATCCTGTAGGCTCATCTTGTATACAAATTCAGGGAGTCCCAGGTCCTGCATCCACCAAGAACATTTCTTCCCTTAAGCGTAAAACATCAGATTGTAAGGTGTTTCCACTACATAAGAAAAAACTCGAATTAGATCTTGGAAATGATCGACTCAAATAGATGCTCATCATAAGCTTTTTTTTCCTCCCTCTTCCTATTGATCAGAAGCATCCAGCAGCGTCATGCCAGTCGAAAGAGTTGAGCTACTAAGCTAAGTGTTGGGGAACTCAGTAGAAGCTATTTGCCGCTTCCTCCTCTGACGGCTTCACAATAGCTCCCCCCTATCTCGAATGAGAAATGAGTCTTTTACCCTCCACGAGAAGAAATCCGAAAGGCATTTTCAATTCCTCAGGCCTTTTTGTTTGAGTAGGGGGCTCCGAGTCTTGTGTTGACAAAGATCAGGATCCTCGATCTCTTCCTGAATATTGATCAACGTTCTCTCGAGATTCAGGAATTTCCCACGCTACCCCTCATCCATTAGTGCATCCATTAAGTCAGAAATGCAGTATTCAGAACCTCGTAAATCAAAGCCTTACTAGATAGATAGAATAGAACTAGAGTAGATAGGGAGCAAAGAGGAACGAAGCAACTTGACTTGACTGAGAGTTTACGAGGGGAAGGCAATGGAATTCTGAGACCATAAAGAATAGGTGAAGGAGAAAACAAACTGAGTGAAAGAAGTCCAGGAGAGAAGCCTATTTACCGAGTTCAAAAAGGGGCAGGAGAAAGACTACTACTATCTATTTACCGAGTGAAAGAAAAGAGAGGAAAGAAAAGCAAAGAGAAGAGACCGAGTTCAATCAAACAGCTATTCTATTTACCTAGTATCAATCAAACACCTATTATATTTACCTAGTAAAAGAGTGAAAGAAGGTTCAGGATCAGATCAAGAATGAATCTTGAGGATTGACTTTCAACACTTTCAGGTTCAGGGGAAGAGAAAGAATAGTTCAACCCTCGTTCAAGAGTGAAGGAAGGATTAGATTAAGAATTAATTGAGAGTATTTCTCTTTTACAGTTCAAGAATAAATAGGAAAATGAGTGAAGGATAGATAATTAATGAGTCTTGAAAGAAGAATCAAAGGAAAGAAAAGAGAAGAGACTGACCAATAGTTCAACCTGAGTGAAAGAGTTCAATCTATCTGGTTCAGGAGAAGATCAAGAATGAATCTTTCGTCTTTCCTTGAAACACTTCCTCCTTTCTTTCTTTGTTCCTGTTCCAGAGTGCAAGGATAATTATTGTTGAGTCTTGACTTGATTCATAAGGAGAAGAGAAAGAATGAATCTTTCTTATAGGAGAGTACTAAAGTGAAATCAGGGACAAGTTCAGGAGAGAAGCCAGGTTACGGTTCAGTAGCAGGAGAAAGAAGAATAAGTAGCTCAACTGTAAAGGGAATAGAGTCAAAGGTTCCTCAAATAGCTTGCTTCACCTCCTTCATTCAATAAGGGAAGGGAACAGAGGGAATACTGGCTTCAGTTCATGAGCTGATGCTTCACCTCCTTCATTCAATAAGGGAAGGGAACAGAGGGAATACTGGCTTCAGTTCATGAGCTGATCTTTCATTTGAAAGAGTCTTGAAAGCAGGAGAAAGAGAGGGTCAGGTTCAGGTAATATCGAGGCAAGGGCGTAGGTTCATGAGCAAATCCGTCTTTCATTCTCTTCTTCTTTCAATTAATTCTGTAAAGGTGAAGGAGATTGATAAAGGTTCTGGTTTAGGTAATACAGGTTATGGAGCTTAGCTGCTCAGGGAATACAGGTTCAGGCGGGAATACTGGTTTTGGTTCATGAGCTCAGAGGGAATACTGGTTTCGGTTCATGAGCTGATCTTTCATTTGAAAGAGTCTTGAAAGCAGGAGAAAGAGAGGGTCAGGTTCAGGTGTTCATGAGCTGATCTTTCATTTGAAAGAGTCTTGAAAGCAGGAGAAAGAGAGGGTCAGGTTCAGGTAATATCGGGGCAAGGGCGCAGGTTCATGAGCAAATCCATCTTTCATTCTCTTCTTCTTTCAATTAATTCAGTAAAGGTGAAGGAGATTGATAAAGGTTCTGGTTTAGGTAATACAGGTTACGGAGCTTAGCTGCTCAGGGAATAGAGGTTCAGGCAGGAGCTTGCTTCTTTTCTTTTACCGTAGAGTCTCATTCATCTTTCATTTCGGCTTTCTCTTGGTTACAGTTTTTGAATAAATAGGTTCAGGTTCAGAGTGTCTCATTAATCTTTCATCTTCTTTCTTTCTTGCCTTTCTGTTTAGTCGCTGCAAGGAATTGACTCTAATTTAAAGGGTCTGGTTTCACTATCTCTTTCATTTACTGTACCGTAAAGGACTCATTCTTCCTTTTTCATTCCCTACTCGTCAGGTTCCGGTTCTCAGGAGAAAGACTCCTAGTTGCTGATTACCGAGAGTTGAGTCTTTCAAAACAAAGTGCAGCTAATTCATTTCTTCTTTCACTGTAAACTCGGATAGTCAAAGGTTCGTTCATCAGTAGTTCAGGATTGAATGACTCTCCTCTCCAGTTTCCCTTCTTTACTATTCAAGAATAAGGAACAATCACTGACAGGAATAGAGGTTAATTAGTTTCGGTTGTCTCATTAATCTTTCTTACAGGAAGGAGAAAGCTTAAAAGAGTGAAAGAAGAATAGCCCGTCCTGGTTCCTTCAGTAGTTCAGGCAATGGAATTGTTCAACTGACAGGTGAATGAGTTTACCCAGTGAAAGACAGAAGAGGAATCAGAGAAAGAACCAAAGAAACAAACACCTCTTTACATCCCCGAAAGGTTAAATTGCTGTAGAGTGAATCAGTACAATGTAGGGTTACTATCATCTTCTTTATCTGTGCAAAGAAAGAAAGAACGAACTCACTTTTTCTTAGTGCTTGTAAGACCAATAAGGGGAGCGAAGCAAAGGGAAAGGAGTGAAGGAGAATTAATGGTGACGAGGTTCATGAGATCAGTTCCTAAACTAGCATGAATCGAGCGAAAGGCTTTACAGACAGGAGAGAAAATTCATTAGCTACTGAATGAACCCACCCATTTACCCAAGGAAAGAATAGGTCAACCCCAGTGCAAGAAGAAGAAAATCAAAGCAAAAGGAATAAGAAGAGACATACCTAAAGGATAGGAAAAGGTCCCGACAGTATCATTAATCTTTCTTGAGTCTTTGTTTACTGTTCCTTACTAAATAGGTAGAGATTCAGGAAAAGTCAATTCATGCTTTACCGAGTGAAAGAAGCAAGAGGAAAGAAAAGCAAAGAAAAGATTCCAACCTGAGGGGGAGAGGGTCATGAGCTCTCGTGGCAGGCAACCAACCACTGATCTTTTTGACTTACTGACTGAATGAATCTTACTTTCCGCTTGACCTTGTTTACAGGCAGGAGAGTAACAGAGTGCCATCCGTCTCATTCTTGTTGAGTTTTAGTTTACAGTTAAAAAATCAATAGGCGAAAGAAAGAAGGTGATTGAGTTACAGGATTGAATAGTCAGTCAGTTTCGTCTCATTCATAAGAAGGTGAGTCTGGTTACAGTGAATAAATAGGAAGGGAAGAAAAGGAGTTCGTTCCACATCAGGGTCAGAAGTAATAGTACGGACAGCCAAGCCAGGAGGTTACAGTGAATAAATAGGAAAATGAAGGAGCTCACTCTCATTCTTGCCTGTTTCGGCTTGCCCTTGGTTACTGGTCGTGTTTGAATAATGAAACCCGAGTTCCATCTGTAATAAGGAGAAGAGAAAGAGAATCCATAGGAAAATAGGAAAAGAAAGGAGTTTCATCAGTCCCCGAACAAAGGAGGAGGCTCAGGAGAAAGAACCAAACAAACACAAATTTACCGAGCAAAGGAAATAGAAAAGGCTCTGTCAGACAGACAGGAGAAAGAATCCATAGAACAGAACGAAAGGAGAAGACAGAGAGAAGGGTCTGGTTCAGTCTCATTCATCGATCGAGAGTCTTTACAGTCGAGTAAATGAATTAGTAGCTTTACCACCTTGTCTTTGAAGGAATAAATAGGGAAGGGAAGGGAAGGAGAATGAAGAGGGAAGGTTTTCTCTTGAGTCTTGAATTCCTCGTCAGGAGAATAAATAAGGAAAGGAGTGTTTACAGGAAGGAGGGTAAAAGAAAGAGTTGCAGAAAGGAGAAAGAGAAGTTCAAGAATTAATCTTTCTTACAGTACAGGAAAAGAGTGAAAGAAGGAAAAGGTGAAGACAGACAGGAGAAAGAAGAAATAGGTTCCAGAGTTCAGTTCGTAAACAAATTAGAATGAATCTTTCGGCCAGTCATAGTTTACAGTTCAATCTGGTTCATGAGAGAAGGAGAATGCAGAGGCTCCTTTTGCTTACTCAACCTACTCCAGCCTATTCCCCTTGCAAAATAGTGTTTGTTCGTTTAGTAGTTCAGGCAATGAATGGGTTCAATCGACAGACAGGTGAATGAGACAACCTCGAGGGAAAGAAAGAAGGCAAGGGAATAGATAGAGTAGAGGAAAAGAAAAGGCAATGGAATGAATTGCTTTACCTCATTCAATCAGTCAAAGGTGAAGGGAAGGAGCGAAGCTATGAGCCCGAGGTGTAGAGGCAAATAAGCGAAGCTACGAGACCGTAAAATAGTGAAAGAATAACAATGAGTGAAAGAATAAATAGGGAATATCATCAAAGGAGTTCACTCTCATTCATTGAATATGCTTTACTGAGTTCAAAAGTTCAATAGCTCAAAAGATAGAGAGAGGAGTGGAAGCAAGAAGGGACAGGTTCAGTAGTTCAGGCAATAGAGGGTCAGGGGCAGGAGCGAAGCCACTCTCATTCATCTCTTTTTCTTACTTACAAGAAAGGATAGGGAATAGAAGAGGGTCCGGGGCAGGTTCTTCAAATAGCTTGACTAGAGAGTAAAAGATGCCAAGAAAGGATCAAGCAAGAGAAGTTAAAGAATAACTAGGTTACGGTTCAGGAGCGAAGACGAAGATAGAGGGAAAGAAGGTTCATGAGTTTACAGTTAAAGAAGAAATAGGCAGAGAGGAGTGGAACAGCTCGATCGAGATGGAGAGGAGTCAAGTTTGGAAACTAGAATTCATCCTTCGAGCAGTCTTTCTTAGTTTACAGAGTGAACAAATAGGATAGATAATTAAGAGAAGAGGTCAGAAAGAGGCGCAAAGCGACGAGACTATAAAGGAGAGGAGCGAAGCAAACATCCAGCCAGCCAGTAGTTAAGGAGAATGAATTTCATATGCTTTACCTGGTTCAATTAGTAATAGTCCGGCCAGCCAGGAAGTGGAATTTCAGTTTACCTCGTGTCTGAATAAATAAATAGGGGAAGGAGAAAGAATCCATAAGTTCCGGCCGGAGTTCAATCAGGGACAGGAGAGAGAGAATATGCTCTCATTAATAAGGAAGGAAGGAGTATTGATCTTTTACAGAGTGAAGGCAAGATTCAAGATAATTAATAGAAGTCTTTGGTTACAGTTCAATCAGGGACAGGAGAACTTTAGTCTCCCTTCTTTCACTGTGTTTGAATAAATAGGGAGAGGAGTCAACTCTCATGGAATCTTGCTTCACTCTTTCCCCTTAGTCTTTAGAAAGGTAAAGGAAAAGAGAAGACGAAGACAGAGTGTTAGTCTTTGAGCTGTTTTCAATAAAGAAGAAGAGGAGCAGTGAGACTGACAGGTGATTGAGCGAAGCTGGGAGACCCAGAGTTGTAGAGGTTCATTCAGGAGTAGGAGAGAGACACACACTGTATGAGTTTTTGTAGGAGCAAAGAGAAGAGAAAGAAGCCGAGGCGAAGGGGCGGGAGAAAGAAGCCAGCCAGCCGGTCAGATTCGACGTTCTAGCTAACAACTAAACTCAGAGCCCATTATTACACACGACTGTAAAGACACGATAAAGTCAACCACCCTAGATGGGAGGAAGGATAAGATAGCCAGCACGTCAGATAAGATGATGAGGAATCCTTAGACTGACAGGCTGGAATGTGCCACTTTACTTAGTAGACTGAAAAAGAATCGAAGCATCCTACTTCACTGTAAATGTCGCTACGAATTCCTTCCAACGAGCTAAAGGTCATACTGAGTTCCTTCTCTTTTTCCGCCTGAGACGGGAATTCCTGCCTCTGCCCCCAATAGCTTCCTCTCTTGCATCCGTTGACGAATCAAAATCAGGATAGTCAGTAGCTTTTCCAGCCTTGTCAGCATATCTTGAGAGAGGTCTCTCAAGAGTTTAGTAGCAACAACTAAATCTAGTAATCCAGAGCATCAGAAGAAGATTTAGAAAGTCTTTTCCCACCCACGGGGAATACCTGGAGGCTGATGGGGAATACAACCCCTAGCACAGCAAGCACTCCAAGAGGCTCGGCAGAGAGAGGGCCTTAAAATGAGAAAAGATTGATTCAAGCTAAATAACTTCATCAAATCTGATAATCCTTCTTTCTACACCTTTTCTACATTAACGCTAGAAACTGGATAGAAAGATAGCACAAAAGAACCAAGAACAAGAAGGGTTGGTGGGGTAGGATATACCTTCTGATCCAGATACCTTAGATCTAGCTATGCTTGCTTGCTGACCTGTACTACCTATTCTCTTCTTGACACATTAGGGTAGGAATAATAGTACGCTGAGCTCTCACTGTGAGCGCTACCTTATCAAAGTTTTTTTTGGCACTCAGAGAAGAGTGGGAATAGTCCTAGATAGGAGAGGCTTCTCACTAAGACTTTCGACTCACTGCCAAAAGCTCCTTCAGGCAGAGAGGCTAGAAGCCTTCCCGGTGTATTAGGGGAGACTGCTCGAGTTCCAAGCCAACAATCCCTACCTTGATTGTTTGACTTCTGATCTTTCGGGTATATTTGGGTATTCTTTCATGGCCAGGAAGGACAATGAAATTCAATATTTCCTTCAATGTAGATGTATTCTAAAGTAGCACGAACTAGGAAGAGTCTCTTCGTATAGAAGGAAGGTTCTTTTTAGAGAATAACAACGCTTTTTCTTCCTTTACAAGACTTTCAACGTGTCATTTCAGAGTCAACCATTGATTGGTCTTTCCGGGTAGCAGCTTCACACGGCACCTAGGAAGCTTAGCAGTTGTCAGAAAGATTAGTTAATGGGTCACCTGGTAATCGCTGGGATTTCGGATTCTACTTAGAAAGCTATGTCTCGAGAACGCCTTCCTTCTCTTCTAACTAAGGCAATTAGTCTCTCACGTTGGATATAGATAGGCCGACGTTGCCAATGCAAGTTAAGCACGTAAACGACCTTCTTCTTGGTGTTGGCATTAGGAGAAGTAAGCTGATAGTGTAACTAGTTGCATTCCTTTTCGAATAAGAAAGTGACCTCGCCGGCCATTTTCCCCTCATCTTTCTGACTCAAGATCTGTAGCGTCATCGAAGCGTAACGAGACAATGAGTTCTGTTCCTCCAACGTTCTCATCCGAGTTCTCCATCAGACCATAGCACTAAACATCCGTCGTCGTCTTCTCCTTCCCTTGCTAACCTTCCCACGCGTACGTCATGCCAAAGCTTTATCAAGCCTTTGAAATCGGTTCAACTAACTCCCTTGTGTTGTGCAAAAAAGACCGAGGTTGGATGCAACGGTGATGACGAATCGAAGTTTTCTTCAAGCTGTCGCATAACCGCTTTATGCTAATTGCTAACACTAAACCAATCCTGCCAGTTCGAATCCTCTAACCATGCCGGTACCCACTTTCTCTCTTGACTTTCCTTCGGGTAGACTAAGTCACCTTCTCTTAGTACGGGATGCTATCTTGTTCAAAGTCTGATCCCGCTAGAGTAAAGAGCATTTCTCGGACAATGAGATCTCTCGCTTTCCCGGAACAGTAAGCTGTCTGGTAAAGAAAACTCCCTTGAAATCAAGGATCTTATGCTTTTCCGGTGAACAAGGCTGCGTAGCCTATATGCTTTGCAAGCCTATCACGATCGACTGTTTGTTTTAAAGCAGATAGTTTATTCATGAGAAGGAGTTCTCACACCCCAGAGAAGTGGATCCTTTTGATTAGGACAGAATGAATACAACTAACGGGTAGACAGCCTTGACTTGAAAGAAGAGTGAGTCCTGCTGGTAAACACGTTACACTTATTACGCTCGATCCTGTAAAGGACTTTCTGACTTAGAAAGAAAAGTAGCAGCTGGCAAGGTTTGAAAAGAAAGGAACTACTACTACACTGGCAACTACACTTGGAGTGCGTTAAGGTAGGAACTAGATCACAAACGTGCTATTCCTTGGCTTCTTTGCTTGGAAGGACGGACTAGAATGGACTGACTCTAATTCATCCTTCCCTGACTTAAGCCGAATAGCGGCTAAGAGCAAGATCAACGCCTCTCTAAAAGCACATTCTAGAAGAACTTCCTAATGTTAAGCCACACTGGAAGGATTGACTTTTTCTTTTTAGGGATCTGCTTTGGCTGCTTCCTCCATACCCACACTTATAACACTTGAAATTACCAATCTCTCACTTTTCTTTTGATATCACATCAACTACTTGATACCTTGCTATTCCGAGCCGTGCCGTAACAAACCATACCGTGTAGGGCAGAGTCCTCTCTCATTGAAGAAGGAGACGATGGGATCTTACTCAACTCCTAAAGATGTTTAAACATCTGCTATTAGTGATACAGCTTCTACTCTGATAAGTAGCATGTGATCAGTAAACCGGTAAGAGGTAGTAGAATCGGCTCTATTAAGGAAGAGAGAGTTCTTATCTTTTGTTCAATTGACCTTTCTTTTTGGGGTGGACCAGGACGATGTCGACACAGGCCAAACTTACTCGATGCGAGGTCAGTAAAGCAAGGCTCATTTATCCATCAAGGCTGATGTCACTGATAGCTCTGGGTTCATTCTGATTGGCTACCAGAAGGATAAGAACTATGCTTTGACAAGAAGGCACCTCCTTCTTCTCCTATTCTCAGACCACTGAAAGAGAAATCGAAAAAAAAGATATAAAGGTCTCAACTCCACTACAACAAGAAGATTGATTACTCTCTACTTCCTCATTCTCATCCTCCGATTCTTCCTATGCTACCATTACTTTTGGTATTGAGGTTGAACTCTTCCCGTGAAAATGAATCGAACTTGAAGATTGATCACAGTTGAGTTTGAGCCCAGCACTTCTTCAATTTACTAAGATATCCAGTCGCAAATTCCAAGCTGTGGACCAGGAAATGCTCCCTCAATCAAAAAAGAAGTTTGGGACCAATGCAATGAATGGTGTTGGTCTGGTTGTTCCGGGGACAGCTTTCTGGTACGGCTATTGGCCTTGACGCTAAGTCACAGTCTTATTCCCTTATTCTCTTTCTTCAAAACCAGGCGGAAGGAATGAATCAATCAAAAGATAACCGAGAAATAGGTAGCACTTGAGGTCCCTAAAGAAAGAAGGAAAGACTGAATCTTACTAGAAGGAAGAAGCACAAGAAGTCATCCTAAGACAATTCGCTCTTCAAGGCTTACTGAGAGGTTCACTTCCAGTTGCTATATCCGATGCTGCTGACAGAGCATAAAGTAGAACGTTGGGTGATGATGGGACTAAGACTGCTTTATCATCTCCTAGAAGGCAAGAAGTCTATAGGGCTAGTCCTTATAATACATCACCTTCCCCATAGAAAGCTATTCGCACTATCCTATATCTTCTATAACTCCATTTCCATGATCTGCATCTCCTTGTATGGATAAGGCTTAAAGGAATACTGCTAGAAGGAAGACGGCAGAAGGCTCTTCACTCTCCCCAGCCGTAAGTGGAATCGATCTACAGAGCAAGACTACTAGTTTTCAAATCCAGAGGAAGGGACATAGCCATATTTTTGTCCAATAAGAGAGATTGCTAAACCCAGCGGATGTGACGGAATTCCTTGTGCGGTATCACTTTGTAAGAAGCCGGAGCTCTCTCTGGCACTGATGTAGATGGTGACTTAAACGTAGCTGTATTTTTGAATGAGATGGTTGCTGGCACTGAAACTAGAACTAATGGAGACGGAGCTGGTCTAGTAGCCGGGGCAGGAGGATTTTTGAGCTTTGACAGACGTTAGGTGTGTAGTAAGTCAGACGAGATCCTACGGTTCACTTTTCTTTGTACCTTTCACATCCCACTTCACTCCACAAACAAGGGGAAGTAGATATTGCGTCCAGCCTTACTAGAAAGATAGACCCTGGAACTTCCAAGGCCAAGAAGAAAGACCTGGATGATCCGCTCAAACTCGTTTCAATATTTGCCATTTAATGGCCTGAGTGAGTATCCAAAGTAAGTAGAAGGAGATGCCACCTCTTTTGTTGAGGAGTTCGCCCCTCCATCTGTGGAAACTGGGGATGAGTCCAATCCTAGGGCATTAACCTTTCTGGGAAGCCGGTCCCTTTACATA
Source organism: Cucurbita maxima (assembly GCF_002738345.1). Lineage (NCBI taxonomy): Eukaryota > Viridiplantae > Streptophyta > Magnoliopsida > Cucurbitales > Cucurbitaceae > Cucurbita > Cucurbita maxima. The sequence goes on along the minus strand of NW_019272113.1, from coordinate 12,994 downwards.
GCCTAACATAGGCTTTTCGAAGTAGTTGCAATTTCATCGGCTGGTCTAGAATCAGCTACGTCAGAATAGGCCGCTAGGGGTATAGATTTGCTAACAGTTTAATTAACCAGTGTTCTGTTTGCAATTGAATGCGTATCTGTGAATAAGAGAAGAAAGTTATCCTATTGGTATGATCTTGACCATCACCAATCACAGCTTTTTTCTTAACTACTCCTACATAAACAGTTCGTACTCCCTTTCCATTTTTCGGTACTTACCCAAAGAGAACCCTGCTACCAATGTTGATGACAAGTTTAACTTCTCCTTAGGCCGAGCAGCAGAGTCAGGCTGCGAGTAGAGAACACTTAATTAAAAGACTAGATAATCAAATTGACCTCACCTGATGGCTTGGAAAAGACTGAGATTTTGACTGACGCCCTGGATTCATTCATATAATGCTTGTTTACGGCATATCAGCCCTCCATTCCTACTTGACTAAGCTAAGGAACTACTGAAAATGGCACGAAATCACAGACGGAAGTAAGAAAGAAGAAGGCTACTCATACGGGAATATGAAAGCTACTAGGCCTGCTTAGGCCTGTTGATGGCGGATGGAAGTTCGGGGTTTGGATCAAAAGAATATACTGCTGAACCTAGTGACTGACTACTTTAAGCAACTACTCGTTAGTTAGCCTTAAAGCTAGCTCTCACTAACAAAGCCAGTTCAATCTCCATAAGCTTTGTGTTGAAGGGTATACCCCCTTCTTTTCTAAGGTGCCATTACCGCCGGTTGTCTTAAACTTGTCTTATTGCTGCTTTGTCTTAGTGTTTTACTTGCCTTCAACATTCTCTCTTAAAAAGGAAAGAACTGCTAGTACCAAGAATTCTTCAATCTTTGTATCAGCTCGAATGCAAGTATCCGTTCTTTCAATGGTAGAATGTCAGTTAAATGTCATAAGGGTAAATACCAATCTTAGCTGTTTGAAATAACAGAAGCTAGTTGCTCGAGTGCCTTTTATCGAGAGTGATTCTAGGAGATTTAGCTCGAATACCAACATCAGCTCTCTTGCAAACCTGAAAATAGAGAGAAAACAGATTACTTAGAGCTAACAGAGGTTAGAGCTGCATATAATCCATCAGTGGCAGAGACAAATGCAGTAGTTCCTATGGTTTACACTGAACAAGTAGTTTCAGCATCAGTAGACCCAGCATTTAGAGAGCGATACCACCCGGCAAAGGGGGAAAGCTATAGGAATCAGCTGAAAGGCAAGCAAAGGCATAGGTAGCAGATCTACCAGCATCACTATCGGTCAACTTCAAGTGCTTAATTAACTGCTCCATCAACAGAAAGGACTGAAGCGACTGCAGGAAGGTATGCATCTTACTTAGATGCTACTAGTGGATTATAATATATATGTTCCCACCTATGTCTCTAGTGATACTTCAACCTTCGTTTCTGCTGCACCTGTTGGGTATAGAACTGAGAAGGGTACTGATCCTGGATCTACTACTGGCCCTGCTCGCTTTGTTTATGCTCCTCTGGTGACTAGCTTTCGAACTGACTCGACATCCAAGAAATTCCTCCCCGGGTGAATCTGAATACCAACCAAGTATATCCTTGACTAATGGGAAGACCCCCTCTATGATCCGAAGAACCGGCACACTGACTGACCCTATATCAATCACCGCACGCCTTATCAATGGAATGATTAGCTAACCTTGGTCTGTGAAGGCTTTCCCCTTGGCTCTTCAATCCTAGTATACGAAAGGTCATGTCCATTCATTCCTGAGGTAGTCCTCCACCAAGCAAGAGGAATCTCTTTCTCTTAGCCTATCACCGCCTTAAAGCCTTAAATCAGGGAAGGTAAGGGACCGCTTTCCTTTTATGCTTCCCTACGTGGAAAATGAATCAAACCTGTTTTACCGGCGCCTGTTGGTATTCTAAAAAAATGGTTAGTGTTTATGGTCCTATAGCAAAAAAATGATTTATTGGGAGGGCCATGAGAAATACACTTTGTACCTTCGTTTCGTCATCAAAGCCTCTTCTCTCGTCCAAACTCTCTTAATCAATCAAGCAAGAAATTTGAATAGGGATTATGAACAGGCCCTTATCTTAGCCAACCGTTCGCTTGATTGTTCTAAAGTCAAGTCGAAGTCGTTTCTCGTTAAGTCAAATTTCAAGGTTTTGTCAGTGAAAGAATGGAAAGGGGGATCGGACCAACTCTGGAACTTTGAGGCAAATTAAAAGCAGCAAAATATCTGCACTGCTGTCAACAAACAAAGGAAATTCAAACACTCCCTATTTATAAGCGAAAAGAATACCAGATCAAACTCGTCAGTCAAGCCTTTCATTGTTCAAGCTCTTTCACGTGACATGGGTTGAGTTCATAGATTTTGAATGCTTTCTCTATTCAAGACATACTAACAAACAATTCACTTCCTTTGAAGCTACTATCACTACCGAAGCAGGCTTGCTCCAGAACCCTTATAGGAAAGAAAAGCAAAGAGAAGAGAAGAGACCAAGTGAAAGAAAAGAAAGAGCTACTGAACCTATTTACCTCGTGTTTGAATTAATAGGTGAGGGTGAAGGAGCTGATCCGCCAGTTTCCCGAGTTTACTTTGAAAGAAGAAGTAGGAAAAGGAGAATCTTGTCTTGCTTTCGTTGAGTCTTAGTTTACAGTTCAAGAATTAATAGATAGGTTCAGGTTCAGGCAGGAGAAAGAATCAATATCTCAAGAAGAAGAATAAATGGATGATGACAGATTCTTCTTTGAATAATGTTTCCTTGTTTACTGTGTTTGAAGGTGAAGTAGCGAGGGGAAGGAGAATGAGTTCAATCAGTAGGAGCTTGAGGTTGAGTCTGATAGTGAACGAGAATGAATAAGGAGTCTTTGTTTACAGTTTGAAAATAAATAGGTGAAGTAGCCAGTAGCTTAGGGTATATCGGTTCCGGTGAAGTAGCGAAGGTAATATCGGAAAAGAAAAGGAGTGGAAGAGTGAAAGAAGGAGACGATCAAGAATGTTGAGTCTTTCCTAACAGTTCACTCTCAGGAATCCTTCGTTTCGTCTTTCAAGCAGAATCTAAAGAAAGCTAAGAGAACAGACCTCGTTCAATCAATAGTTCAGTCTCATTCTTTTTTTCTTCTTCTTTTCTTACTATCGAGTAAAAGAGTGTTTGAATATCCTCCAGTTTACCGAGTGAAAGAAGCTTAAGACAAACGAATACATTCTAACTGACTGACTCTCTCTTTTACAGTGAAGGTAGAGTAAGTAAATGAATTAGCAGCTTTACCTCCTGAAATAATCAATAGGTTCCGGACCGGAGTTCACTCTTATTAATAAGTAGGTGGAGTCTTTCAAGCAGAATCAAAGGAAAGCAAAGAGCTACTGAACCTATTTACCGAGTGTTTGAGTTCAATCAGGCAAAGGTTTCAGGTTTTCTCTTGACTTAATAAGAAATTACCTATAGCCAAAAATAGCCAAAAAAAAAAAAAATAGACAGAGGATAGAAAAATAGAATTAAAGGTCGTTACACTAAAAAATATGGATTTTATCCCAAAAAATAATGGAAGGATAGCTTTTATTTCTTTATGGTCTTTAAAGGAAAAAGAGTCTTTAAAGGTTAAGAGAAAGAATGAATCTTGAGTATTGATCTTTTACAGTGAATAAATAGGGGCAGGTCAAGTAGTTTAGCGAACATCCTTTCAGTAGTTCAGGAGTTTACCGAGTTCAAGCAAGAAGCCGCAAGTGATTGAGTTCAGTCTCTTTTCTTATTAATTACCTCTAGCAAAAAATAGCCCAAAATCCCGGGAAAACGTAAATTGAATTTATTGAAGCTACAGCTGTGAGTGAAAAAGCTCTTACGACACTTTACAGTCGTCTAGCATAAAAAAGAATTAATGGAAGCAGCTGTTGTGAGTGAAAAATCTCTTACGACACTTTACAGTCGTCTAGCATAAAAAAGAATTAATTTCCTATGCAGCTGTGAGTGAAAAAGCTCTTACAACACTTTACAGTCGTAAAGCATCAACAAGAATTAATTGAAGCAGCTGTTATGAGTGAAAAAGTTCAATAGCCAAAAAAATAGACAGAAGATAGAATTTGAGAACTCATGGTCTTTATAGGATAATGAATCTTGAGTTGAGGATTGACTTCCGGTTCAGGTTCAGGTTCAGGTTTTGTTTGAGGTTGAGTCTTGAAAAGCAGCTAATTCATTTAATATCCCTTCAAACACTGTAAAAAGGACTGAAATCAGGTTCAGGTTCCGGTTCAGTAGCTTCTCTTTCTTTCTCGTCAGGTTCCGGTAAAGAAGTAATAGTCTTGTTTTGTTCCATCTCATTCATCTTTCATTTGATGAGAAATAGAGTAAAATGACCTCAAAAATAGGGAGAGGATAGAAGGAGTTTCCCTTGTTTACAGTTCAAGAATAAAGAAGGAGCGAAGAAAGACAGAGTGAAAGAAGGTTATGGTGAAGGAGAAGGAATCTTGAGTCTTTCCCTTGTTCAATCTGGGATGGGAGTTTAGTCTCTTTCCTTCTTCATTACCTAAAAAATAGCCCAAAAAGGGAAAATGTCAATTTCATAATCAATGGTCTTTAAAGGAGAATGAAGAAAGAAATAGGAGAAGGAGCTTGAGGTTGAGTCTAACAGTGAACGAGAAGGAATAAGCAGTCTTTACAGTTGAATGAATCGAGAGGGGAAGGGTTGAGGTTAAGTCAAATGAATCGAGAGTGTTTATAGGAGAATTCATCGAGAGTTGAGGACTGACTGATAGTGAACGATCATGAATAAGGAGTGTTGAGTCTTGACTGACAGTGAACGAGAAAGAATGTTGAGAATTGACTGACAGTGAACTCTCATTAATCTTGAGTTGAGTCTTGAAAAGCAGCTAATGAATTTATTCATCTTTCGTCTTTCCTTCCTAATTACCTATAGCCCAAAAAATAGGGTAAAGCATCAAACAAAGAATTGATGGTCTTTACACTAAAAATTGGGATTTTATCCCAAAAAATAGATAGAAGATAGATTTTTTTAATTAATGGCCTTTAGAGGATCATGAATAAAAAGAGTTCAAGCAAGCCAGCTAGCAAGAAAGAAAGGATCAAGAGCTGTTCAAGAATAAACAGGTGCAGGAGAGAAGCCAGCTGCTTTACTAGAGAGTTCGTCAAAGAGTGAAAGCAAGCAAGAAAGCAAAAAAGGAGTTAAGGTTGAGTCAAGAATGGTTGTGAAGGAGAGAAGAGGCTTTCCATAGTTCAATGGCCTAAAAGAGAGAGGAGTGAAACAGCTCGACCGGTAGGGAGAGGAGTGAAGGAGTTCATGAGTTTACCGATTGGAAAGGGAATAGAGGGGCAGGCAATGGAATTGTGAAACCGTGTTTACGAGGTGAAGGGGAAGAAGCTGATCTTTCTTTCCTTCTGGTTCTGGCTCATGAATAAGGAGTTGAGTCTTGACTTTCTATTCTTTCTCATTAATTCTTGTTTCATTCATTTATGACTGTCAAGTTTCATTTCTATTCTTTCCTTACTGTTCAGTCTCATTCATATTTCATTTTCTTCTCCCTAGCATTGTTCCAGATAAATAATGCTTCTTTCGTCTTTCTCCTTATGATTTAGAAAGGTAAACAAACGATCATTAATCATTCATTTTCTTCTTCTTTCCTGTAAAGGTTCCGATTCTTCTTCTAGCTTTACCTCGTGTTTGAAGGTTTAGGAGTTTATTGTTCAAGAAAGGAGAAAGAGAATGAATGTTGAATTAGATTCTGAAAGAAATGAATTTCCTCTCATGTAAAGGAATATCTTCTTCTTCTTCTATCATTCTCACTGTAACCTCATTCACGTTCAATCCAGTCAGGTAATATCAGTTCTGGTTCTGGAGTAAGTAGGGAGAGGAGATTTCTCTTTCATTTTCATTTCCCAATCGAAAGTAAAGAAAGGCGTTAGCGCTTTAGAAAGATTGTGCAGGGCGGTGAGGCTGGCTTGACTAAGAATCTCGAAAGGGCTTTTGAAGCTTACTCTGCTACAGCAGACCAAGAAGAAAGAAGGAAGGCTGAATTTGCGCCCTAAAACAAAATGGAAAGAGTTCCTTTCTCAAATTGGATTTATCTCATCCAACTAACTGGAAATGATAACAGAATGCATCGGTCATTAGTTAGAAGGAGTTCCAATAAGCGAATAAATAGAGTATACCACCTGACTGATTTCCTCTGAGGGAGAAAGCTATTTGAAGAACCCTATGAGAAAAACTCAAATTCATTGTTAGCCAAGGCGTGGTAAAGACAACAAGATAATAGACTTTGACCGGACGTGATCGGAATCTGCTTTTTTCGATCTGGGTAAAGCTGCGAGGATTACCGCATTCCCTTCTGTAGGTCTGTCCGGAACCGGAACCTTTATCAATCTCCAGAACCTTATACTCGATTTATTATCTGACCTTCCCCTATTATTCCAACACAAGGTAAGACATATATATATATTCAGTAGCTCTTTGATTGAATGAACTGTAAACACTCATTAATTATCCTTCACCTTTAATGAGACGAAACAGGAAGACTCAACTCAAGATTAATTCGAGTAGCTTCTCCCCTGAACCTTTACAGTCGAGTAAATCAAAGAAAAGAGAATGAAAGAAAGATCAGCTCCAGAACCTCTCCAACTCTAATGATCTTACCTCCTTCACCTATCCGCTCTTGTCTTAGGTTAGGCCGACTTGCGGGTTCGTTCTGTAGCTCTTTGATTGACCAAGGTAATCTGGAAGTAAAGACTAAAGATGAATGAGACTTTATAGTGAGAAAGAATAGGGGAGAATCAAACGTAACTGCTCCGGTCAGAACCTCTATTCCCTTCACTTTATAGAATGAAAGAAGAAATGAATTAGCTGCAGGAGAGTCAATGAATGAATGAAATCTTGAATGAACCTTTACAATAGGGTAGAGTCAAATGAGATTAAGCGAACCGACTTCCCATGCCCTGACCCTATGGATTTATTGAATGAGGTAATGAGGAACGAACTAAACTCCGGACCCTATCCTGAACCTTTACAGTCGAGGAGAGTAAATTCATTAGCAGCTTGAGCTCAGTGAATAAGAAGAAGAAAGAAATCCTCTCGCTTCTTGATAACTCGGTAAGAAGTAGCTTTGCTTTCCTTTGATTCCGCAAGACTCTGAAAATGAGAAAGAAAGAAAGATGATTTGCTCATGAACCTGCTTGACCCGCACGCCCCTGAACCTCTATTCCCTGACCTTCACTTTTCAGTCTAATAAATGAAATCCTTGCCAGGAGAGGAATTATCATCATTTTATTTAGTTAGGTAGCTGAAGAAGAGTGAGTTTTCGCTTTCATTTCTCTTTTCTTCTTTCAGGAGGTAAAGCAATTCCATTGGCTGGCTGACTGAACATCTCCCTTCACTGTCAAAGAAGAAGAAAGATTAATGAGAGAGACTATGAACTTCCAGATTCAATCCTTCTTGAATGAGGAAAAAGTAGCTCTTTTCTGTACTCTCGCTTCTTTCACGAGGTAAAGCTAGAAGAAGAGCCAGAACCTAAACCGGATGGAACCTTTATAAAAGAAGAATCAGATATTCCTTTATCCTGAACCTGAACAAAAGAGAGTCAATGAAATCTTGAACCAATATTACCTGACCTGATTGATTTTATTTACTCCTTAACTGTAAACGAAGAGAAAGAAAGAGAAGCGAAGGAACCTGACCCTATTTATTCTCTTGATCCTTATTTTGTTCCTATTCACCCCTTTGACTATTGATTCCCTTCCCCTTTGACAATATTCCCTCTCCCAGATTGAACTGTAAATAAACAAAGACTAACGTGCAAACTCGGACTATTCTTCAAACACTCGGGGGTAAAGAAAGCTATTTGAAGTACCTGAACCTCTCCCTGAAAAAGAAAGTCAAGACGAAGAAGGCTTAATGAGACTGAACCTCTATTCCCTTCCCTGAACTTGAGAGTCGAGAGTAAATTCATTCAATCCTGAACCTTCCTCTTCAAAGATTTTAAACCAGGAAGTCAAGACTCAACCTTAAACTGATTCTTTCTTTCTCTCCTTCCCCTTTACATGAGAGTAAATGAAAGCGAAAATAATTCCCTTGCTTGCCTCATTTATTGAGGTCAAAAAGTAGCTCTTTCCTGTCCCTCGACTTCTCTCCTTTTTTGTTAGAATTCTCAATCGAAAGAATAAGATGAAAGAAAAGATGAATTAATGATAGTGAACGAACTGAACTCTGTAACCTATCCTAATAGCCTTTATAGGGGAGAAAAGAAGAAGAAAGCAAAACCTTTGACTAATTTCCCTCGATAAAAGAAAAAGAGAAAGTGAAGACTCCTTATTTATGCATGAGAGTTTACAGTCTTTGTGTTTGAAGGAAAAGAAGGGAGAGTCAATGCAGTTCCTGAACCTGAACCTATGGATTCTTGAACTAATCTTGATCCTTATTCATCAAGTGTTTCAAGGAAAGACTCAACGAAAGAAGAATTAGACAGAACAATCAGTCAAGACTCAAGATTCATTCTAGTTTACAGTGAATAAATAGGGAATATCGTCAATTCCTTGTCCCGCTCCTCACCTTGTTACAATTAGAAATAGAAAGAAGAAGCCCGAACACCTTTATCAATCTCATGAACCTGAACCCGAACCTTGAGAGAAAGAATCAGAATCAGATATTCATTCCTTTCTTTCCCGTCGAGTAAAGAAAAGAGCTACTGAACCTGAACCTGATTGAACTCCTTTTGAACTCCTCTCCCTATTTATTCCAACACAAGGTAAGTAAGGAAAGACGAAACAAGAATGAGACTTCAAAGTATTTATAGGTTGAAGAATTAGAATCAGAGAATGAATTGATTGAAGAAGAAAGATGAATGATCCTGAACAGTCAGGAAAGCCGAAACAAGAATGATCCTGAACTCAATCACCTCGGCCGACTTCTTTCTCTTCTCCTTTCTTGAACAGGGTAAAGCATATTCAATCAATGCTTCTTTCACTCGGGTTTCCAGTCTCTTCTCTTTTCTTCTTTTATTGGATTCTCCTTCCTGAACTCAATCACCTCAGCTTCGCTCCTCTCAAAAGGCGTTACATTACTAGCGAGTCAATTCTCTCTCTCCTTCTTTCACTCTATTTGAGTCTTCACTCCTGAACTATAAACACTTCTTATTCATTCTTGATCTTCTCCTTTCTTTCTCTCTTTTACTCTATTCACTCCCTGACTGACCGGATTGAACTGTAAACAATGACTCCTCTCCCTATTTTTGAGGTCATTGAACAAGGTAAGACATATGAAATTCATTCGAGTGAAATCCTTTGACGATATTCCCTATTTATTCTTTCATTCAATCCTACACCTGAACCGATATTACTTACCTGAGCTACTGAACCGGAATCTCTATGACTTGACCTTATTTTTGGAGCGAAACTCGGGCTTACTGCTTCGTCGCCCCTTCCCGATGCATTCTCCTGAACCTCGGCTTCGCCCCTTTCCTCTATATTATCCTTCAGTAAACAAGTCAAGACTCAAGATGCATTCTCCTTCCCCTTATTCCTATTGAATTAATTCTTGAACTGTAAACTAAGACTGAACTCAAGCAAGATTCATTCGACTTAACTACTGAACCTTCCTAAACCTATTTATTCACTGTAACCAAATTAAATGAAAGAGAAGCTCAATCTCCTGAACCTATATTACATGACCTGATTCAATTTATTCTAGAACTCGTTATTTTGTTCCTATGAAATCCTGAACCTTTTCGGGAGAGTAAATTCATTCAATCCTTGCCAGTCGAGCTACTTACTCCTATTAATCTGACCTATCTTCCCTGAACCTATTTCTCTTATTCATTCAATCCTGAACCGGAAGGAAAGAAAGATCAGCTCCGGAACCAGAACCTCTATGACGTGAGCTACTAAACCTGATTGACCTCCTTTTTTGCTATTACCATCAGTTCTTGTTCGAGGCAAACTCCTTCACCTGATTGAACTCGGGTTTCACTATTCTTGATCTTCCCCTTCCCCTCTTGAACAAGGTAAATAGAATAGGATAGGTGTTTGTTTGGTTCTTTCTCCTTCAAAAGAAAGTGTTGAAAGTCAAGACTAACGATTCATGATCCTGAACTATTCTTTCACAAGGTCAAGCTCATTCACCTATTAGTCTCATTGCTTCTGGTCTCATTGCTTCGCTACTTCACTTTACAGTAGAAGAGGAGTATGCTCAATGGTAAAGGAGAGTCCATTCATTAGCAGTTTTTCAAGACTTACACTCAAGATTAATTCTTTCTCTTCCCCTTCAAGTGTTTCAAGTCTGAACTCCTTATTCATTCTCCTTCACTCAATCACTTATAGAACTGTAAACTGGGAATCTGAGCTCTGGCTCTTCTCTTCTCTTTCTCCTTAATTTGATTTCACTCTTGAACCTATTTATTCTTTCCCTCGGTAAAACAGCTGGATGAGAAGAAGGTCAAGCTCCTTCACCTCTTCTTTATGGTCTCGTGGCTTCGCCCCTTCACCTCTTCTTTATGGTCTCATAATTCCATTGCCTGAACTACTGAACTAGATGGAACCTATTGATTATTTCTCCTCGAGATCCTTACTCCTTCTCCTCTTCTCCTCTCGATACTTCTACTTACTCCCTCTCCTCTCCACCAAGATGAAACTCGTTGCCAGTCTCGACCGAATGTCAGAGCAATAAGGTATTAGTATTGTACACTGTTTTTCTTTCAAATTTGGAATCCGCTAAGACAAAAGATTCAAAAAAGAAAGATTGAGTTTATATTGACTCTTTATTTAACCAAGCACGAAAATCAAAGCTTATTATAGTTGTCAGAAAGATATTGAGACTGACTGCCTAAAAATCGTTTCGATATCCAAAATGAATGAGAGTGTGGATTCCAAATAGTAACCTCCCATTGCTCGAGATCCAATAGCATGCAGCAACTAGTTGTAAGAAAGAGGGGGGAGGAGAAAGATATGAAGAAAGTGTGTTGTGAGGGTGGTTGTAAAGCTTTCTTCATTTCTTGGTTGGACCAACCCAACCGACGATTTTCGATAAGTCTTTCTTCATTTTTCGAGCAAGAAGCGGAACTAGAATCAAGATTTCTTTATCTTTATGGATAACCAATCTATTTTCAAATATAGTTGGGAGACTCTCCCCAAGAAATGGGTCAAAAAAAGAGAAAGATCGAAACATGGGAATAGATCGGATACCAATACGAACTACCTATTTCAATTGTTGTGCTTTCTCAAATTCCATACCTATACAAGGGTTCAAGTTTTGATCGATATTTGCGGAGTTGATTATCCCTCTCAAAAACGCAGATTTTCAGTGGTGTATAATTTACCGAGTACTCGGTATAACTCGAATATCTCCGATAGTCAGTCAATTTCCATCAGCCGGCCGGTGGGAGCGAGAAGTTTGGGATATGTTTGGTGTTTCTTCCATCAATCATCCGGATCTACGCCGTATATCAATAGATTATGGTTTCGAGGGGCATCCATTACTAAAAGACCTTCCTCTGAGTGGATATGTGGAAGTATGCTATGATGATCCAGAGAAACGTGTGGTTTCTGAACCCATTGAGATGACCCAAGAATTTCGCTATTTCGATTTTGCTAGTCCTTGGGAACAGCGTAGCGATGAATAATTCCTAATCAAAATAGGTCCAGTCTAGGGGACAACTTAATAGGAAATGCTATTTGCTTTGTAAGAATAAAAAGAAGAAACTTGCTTGTATGAAATGAAAGAGTTTCGCGGGAATTGTCTTGATCGTCGGATATCATTGAGAAATAGGAATCAGTGTTATCGAACGATTTCCTGAAATTCTGCCCAGTATGGAATGAGTCAAAAATCCTGCAACAAGTCTCGATCTATACAAAACGCACTGGATTTTTGTCTTTCTTTCGGTTGAAATGATAGCAGAACAACCTTACCTTTATATATAAAGGGCTCCCGTGCTTTACTAATAGTTTCGAAAGGAGAGGGGACTGCTAAATGTAGTATAGTATGTAATAGGCTCGCTTCGCTTCTTCAAGCTCCGCCCCTTATTTCAGCGTTAACACACCAACTATTTATTATTTTGTAAAGCAAGCAACCTTTGCTCCCGGCCCTTTTTTGTCTGGGTGGAGGCGGCGGGGCTCGCTTAACCGGATACATGGAATTGGGATCTCTCTCGCATGCAAATATTTCGATCAGGAAAGCCTCGCTTATTGAAAGGGCAGATTCTTTTTTATCACACTTTCTTTTTTGCTCATAAGTAAGGAAACCGTTGATAGGAGCGACGGGATGATGATGAGTATATAAAGAAAATCAAAACCAAAAAGAAAAAAAAGGAAGAAATAATGATTTTGAAAACAGGGCAGGGATAGATTCTTTACAAATGACCACCGTAGACCAATTTCAAGGGATGTAGCGCAGCTTGGTAGCTCCTTTAGTTTTAGGTACAAAATGCCACCAGTTCAAATCCAGTCATTCCGACCTATTATTTCTCCTCTGGGTAGAAACGAGGGATCCATTGAGATCGATTCAAATTGGACATACAAAATCTTTCATTGTTCAAGTTCTTTCACATGGGTACAAAAATCATCCTTTTCTTTATAGTCGTATCTACTTTAATAAGAAAGTGCTCTTAGTTCAGTTCGGTAGAACGTGGGTCTCCAAAATCCGATGTTCATAGGTTCAAATCCTACAGAGCGTAATTCCCTTCTTCTTAGGTCTAATTACAATGAAATAACTTCACTAACTTTAAAGAGCAACTTGAATTTCAACTTGAATTTCACCTTCCTTATCTCTTAAACCAACAAGAAAGGATAGCTATATTGATTCAGTATACTCTAAAAACACCCTCGGTACAATATTGACGATCAACAAAAGAGCTAATTTCAGTTAATTTCTCCATTTACTGATCTCATTCGGAATTGATCCCCTTTTGACCGTAAATATGTGGAGCTCGGCATGTCTGGAAGCACAGGAGAACGTTCTTTTGCTGATATTATCACCAGTAATCGATACTGGGTCATTCATAA
>NW_019272112.1:303483-304292 GCF_002738345.1 Cucurbita maxima | reverse complement strand
GATCATTCTCTAAATTAGTACTGCTATTACCCAAATGATTGGGGAAGAATTAGGTGGAGCTCTCTTGAATGGAAAAACATTTTCATCAAATATGACGTCTCTAGACATATTGACACGACCAGATTCGATGTCAAGACACTTATACCCTTTTATGTAAAGAACTGTAGCCTAGAAAGACACATTCTTTTGATCAAAAAGAGAGCTTTTGTTTGTTATAAGGACGGAGATGAGGCCAACAAGCACACCAAAATTTTTGTAATAAGGAGTAATTTGCTAGGGTATGAAAAAGATGCTCTAAGGGGGTAGGCCAGTTTCAACAATATGATGGTACTTGCGTTCAGTAGGCCCATTTTGTTGGCGTGTGTGAGGGCACGAAACATGATGAGCAATTCCAAGGGAACGAAAAAATGTGTTATGAATTTTCAGATATTCCCCACCCCAATCAGATTGACCCGCTTGATTTTAGTATCTAGAAGGCGCTCAAGATGAGCTTGGAATTGCAAAAATATACGATGAGCTTTTGTACGATCATGCATCAAATAAATCCATGAAAATTTACTGAAATCATCAATGAAGCTAATATAATATTTAAAACCCCCAACAGATGGAGGTGCAGGGCCCAAAACATCCGAAAAAATAAGTTTCAAAGATGACGAAGACCTATGGGAAGAACTAGTATATAGTAACTGATGACTTTTTGCTGATTGACACGCATTACAAATTGACAAAGATGACTCACTAGCACACAGAATATTATTGAGACGCAAAATTGATTTTACTACTTGAGATGAAGGATGTCCAAGATGTGC
>NW_019272112.1:302800-303217 GCF_002738345.1 Cucurbita maxima | reverse complement strand
AGTATGCAAAACACGCAAACATGCTCCATTGCCAACTTTAACTTGTTCACCTCCATGATAGCATTCACGCACAGCAAGACGATCCATGTCACTGGTGATATGATCCGTCGCGCCTGTGTCACTATACCAATTTGGGTCAATCTTGTAAGAGAAAGTAGCTGACAGTACCGTAGTTGGAGTAGAAGAAGGTTCATCTTGATATGACTCATTCATCCTATGCCAGCAGCGGATAGCAGTATGCCCCACTTTGCCGCAGATCTGGCAGGAAGGACAAGCAGAAGGGTCACGATGATCACCAGTAGGACGAGAGGGTGCATAACCTTGAGAACGACCACGACCACGATCCCTATGCCCACGATTCTTCTGCTGACCACCACGACCAACATAATTGGCAGAAGATCCAAGATTTAACTGAAG
>NW_019272112.1:276188-302629 GCF_002738345.1 Cucurbita maxima | reverse complement strand
CGCGATCACATCATCATCCTGCAAGGCAGAGTCGGTGGCAGCCAGCTTGGTGGCCAGCCCTTTGATCTTGCAAAAATAATTTGCAGCAGATTGATCTCTTTTCTTGGACGTGGCGAGCTCAACACGAATATAAGTAGTGCGAGCACGAGTTGACGACAAAAATATCCGCTGCAGAGTATCCCACGCCTCCTTGGACGTAGTAGCAGCAACTACATCGTGAAGAATCTCGTCAGACATGGAGGAGAGAAGGCCGCTAAGGACCTATTGATCCTGATCATACCACTGATATAGGCAGGATTAGAGACCAGCTCAGCACCAGCAGCAGTTGAGGAAGGGACCAGCTTGGCAGGTGTGGCATTCGTGCCATCAAGGTAGCCCATAAGCTTCGTACTCCGTAGGTAGGGGAGGAGCTGGGCGTGCCATATGATGAAGTTATTTTTGGTTAGACGAATTGTGATAGCATGGTGTAGAGAGATTGGGCCAAAGGTCGCCATGGTAGTTGAGATGGTATTGGAGATGGAAGATGGGGAGGAGGAAGAAGATATGGTAGACATTTAAAAAATAAACGTTAGCTCTGATACCATGTTAAGATGGGGAGGAGGAAGAAGATATGGTAGACATTTAAAAAATAAACGTTAGCTCTGATACCATGTTAAGATGGGGAGGAGGAAGAAGATATGGTAGACATTTAAAAAATAAACGTTAGCTCTGATACCATGTTAAGTTGAATGGCACAATGACCTCACCTAGGGTCACGACCTCATGTATTTATAGATGTGTATATTGAAGATTACATTCTAAATCATAGATTTAGTAACAAACCATAAAATCATATATTTGGTAACAAATCAGTAAAACATAGATTTGGTAACAAACTAATAAACCACTAGATTATCTTACTATATACAGATATGATTTATACTACGTTTAACAAGGTTGAGGGGATTCAAATGGTTGATGTGATAATCCAGTCATTTTTAAGGTCTCTTTTGTTGAACGCCATCATGGCTGAGATGACTGAGATGAGCACCCGAGTGAGTTTGACAAGTAGGGTCGTAGAGAACCACACCCCAAGCCAAGCTTATGTTGGGCAACAAACTCTAAATCCAAAAACACACTCTTAAATGGGAACCGGGATGCTAAGGAATTAACAAACTTTATTTTTGACGTAGAACAATATTCGAAGGTTACAGGAACTTGCTCATAGGATCTAAGAGTAACGTTGGCCACAATGCATCTCATGGACGTTGGCGTTCGAAGGATGATGATATAAAAAATGGGTCATGCATCATAAACTCATGGGAAGACCGTTGATGGAATCGATGCATTCGAAGCTCCCCAGCATGGGTTGCCAATTAAAGACCTTACGTTTGATGTTGACTCTTTCGAAGAAAAAACCAAACGATCGAACACCTCGAAATGTCGTGGTAGCTCTAAGAACTCTATCATACGACCTAAGAGTTAAGGGCTACAGGAACTTTCTCATATGACCTGAGAGTTACATTAGCCGCAATGCATCTCATGGACGATGTAAAACTATGGTAGTGCTCGAAGGTGAATGGTATAAAAAATGGGTCATGAACCATAAACTCATTGGAAGATCGTTGATGGAATCGATGCAATTGACGCTCCCCTAGATGGGTTGTCAATCAAAGACCTAACATTTGATGTTGACTCTTTTGAAGAAAGAGCCACACAATCAAACAGCTCGAAACGTCGCGGTAGTTCTAAGAACTCTAACACGCACAGGGAAGGACGTGTCGAAGAGTTAGANTCCAATAACAACTTCTCACTAGTAAGCATAGATGTGGGCACACCTTTGGAGGTGAGCATATTGGTTCTAGACAATAAATCTTGAATGTATTTATGTTGTGTCAGAATAAGTCCATTAGAAGTATGGCAGACCTCAATCCCAAGAAAATAACTTAAAATTCCAAGATCCTTGATGGAAAAATCATCCTGAAGCTGTGTAAGAAGTTTCCCAGTAGCCGTAGAAGATGAGCTGATAATAATAATGTCATCAACATAGATGAGGATATACATCTGAATGCCCGTCTTGTTAAAAATAAAAAGAGAAACATCAGCCTTTGAAGGTGTAAAATCCAGTTGTAATAGTTTGGAGCTAAGACGAGAAAACCAGGCACGCGGAGCTTGTTTAAGACCATAAAGCAACTTATCCAGCTTGTAGAGATAACCAGGGTGTTGAGAATCCACGAATCCAGGGGGCTGCTTCATAATATCTTCATTAAGAAAGCCATGAAGAAAAGAATTTTGAGTATCAATCTGCCGAATAGCCCAACCACGAGAAATAGCAAGAGACAATAAGAGCCGAATGGTAGTGGGCTTAACAATTGGACTAAAGGTATCATCATAATCAACGCCATACTGCTGTTTAAAACATTTAGCAACCAGGCGTGCTTTGTAGCGATCAATAGAGCCATCTGGCTTTTACTTGAGTTTGAAAACTCATTTGCAATCAATAATGTTAAGACCAGCACGAGGAGGAACTAAGTGTCATGTCTTATTTTTTTGAAGTGCCTGAAATTTATCATTCATTTCCTGACGCCAGAGGGGATGCTCCATAGCAGTAATATGTGAAGTAGATTCAGAGGCAGAAGACCGAATTACAAAATATGTTATTGTTCCATCTCTATGCACCTTGGGTTTCTTGATATTGTGCTTCAATCGAGTACTATACGGATGAGTAGTAGGTGCAGGATCCACATTTGAGGGGACAGTCGTATCAGCCGTTGCGAGAGGAGCAACCGATGCTACAGTAGTTGGTTAACCATCGTTCAAGGATTTGACCAGGCATTGTGCAATATCATCTGCTGGCGGAGGAGCCGAGGCCTCAATTATTGGCGGAACAACCAACGCCGATTTGCATGGCAGCAACATGGAGGATTGCTGCGGCAATTCCGAAGCTGATGTAGACACCAAATTTTTTGCATCCAAAGAGTTAGTAGGCACAGACATATGCATGTGATCATTCTCTAAATTAGTACTGCTATTACCCAAATGATTGGGGAAGAATTAGGTGGAGCTCTCTTGAATGGAAAAACATTTTCATCAAATATGACGTCTCTAGACATATTGACACGACCAGATTCGGTGTCAAGACACTTATACCCTTTTATGTAAAGAACTGTAGCCTAGAAAGACACATTCTTTTGATAAAAAAGAGAGCTTTTGTTTGTTATAAGGACGGAGATGAGGCCAACAAGCACACCAAAATTTTTGTAATAAGGAGTAATTTGCTAGGGTATGAAAAAGATGCTCTAAGGGGGTAGGCCAGTTTCAACAATATGATGGTACTTGCGTTCAGTAGGCCCATTTTGTTGGCGTGTGTGAGGGCACGAAACATGATGAGCAATTCCAAGGGAACGAAAAAATGTGTTATGAATTTTCAGATATTCCCCACCCCAATCAGATTGACCCACTTGATTTTAGTATCTAGAAGGCGCTCAAGATGAGCTTGGAATTGCAAAAATATACGAGGAACTTTTGTACGATCATGCATCAAATAAATCCATGAAAATTTACTAAAATCATCAATGAAGCTAATATAATATTTAAAACCCCCAACAGATGGAGGTGCAGGGCCCAAAACATCCGAAAAAATAAGTTCCAAAGATGACGAAGACCTATGGGAAGAACTAGTATATGGTAACTGATGACTTTTTGCTGATTGACACGCATTACAAATTGACAAAGATGACTCACTAGCACACAGAATATTATTGAGACGCAAAATTGATTTTACTACTTGAGATGAAGGATGTCCAAGATGTGCATGCCATTGGGCATGAGTAGTAGATTTGCTCACCAAGGCATGCTTGAGATCATCGACATCGGATGGCTTAATAGGATAAAGACCAAATTTACACCTCCCATCTAGGAGACTTTTCCTTGACCGTCGATCCTTAATAGAAAAATGTCAAGGATGGAATTCAAAAAATACGTTATTATCACGAGAAAATTTATGAACGGAAAGAAGATGTTTGGAAATTTCAGGCACATGCAAAATATTACACAATGCAAGAGGACGAGTAGCAGTATTAATTAGAGAATGACAAGTATGCAAAACACGCAAACATGCTCCATTGCCAACTTTAACTTGTTCACCTCCATGATAGCATTCACGCACAGCAAGACGATCCATGTCACTGGTGATATGATCCGTCGCGCCTGTGTCACTGTACCAATTTGGGTCAATCTTGTAAGAGGAAGTAGCCGACAGTACCGTAGTTGGAGTAGAAGAAGGTTCATCTTGATAGGACTCATCCATCCTATGCCAGCAGCGGATAGCAGTATGCCCCACTTTGCCGCAGATCTGGCAGGAAGGACAAGCAGAAGGGTCACGACGATCACCAGCAGGACGAGAGGGTGCATAACCTTGAGAACGACCACGACCACGATCCCTATGCCCACGATTCTTCTGCTGACCACCACGACCAACATAATTGGTAGAAGATCCAAGATTTAACTGAAGTTCAGCACGACCAGTACAATTGGCAAAAGATCCTGGATTTAACTGAAGTTCAGCTCGGTGTTGTAGTTGGCGAGCTTCAAACGTCATTAGATGTGCAAACGCATCATCAAGCGTGAGGGCTTCACTCTTGGTAGTCATTGAGGTGACGAAGGGATCCTAGTCAGGGCCAAGACAAGCGAGAAGATACGCGATCACATCATCATCCTGCAAGGTAGAGCCGGTGGCAGCCAGCTCGGTGGCCAGCCCTTTGATCTTGCAAAAATAATTTGCAGCAGATTGATCTCTTTTCTTGGACGTGGCGAGCTCAACACAAATATAAGTAGTGCGAGCACGAGTTGACGACAAAAGTATCCGCTGCAGAGTATCCCACGCCTCCTTGGACGTAGTAGCAGCAACTACATCGTGAAGAATCTCCTCAGACATGGAGGAGAGAAGGCCGCTAAGGACCTATTGATCCTGATCATACCACTGATATAGGCAGGATTAGAGACCAGCTCAGCACCAGCAGCAGTTGAGGAAGGGACCAGCTTGGCAGGTGCGGCATTGGTGCCATCAAGGTAGCCCATAAGCTTCGTACTCCGTAGGTAGGGGAGGAGCTGGGCGTGCCATATGATGAAGTTGTTTTTGGTTAGACGAATTATGACAGCATGGTGTAGAGAGATTGGGCCAAAGGTCGCCATGGTAGTTGAGACGGTATTGGAGATGGTAGATGGGGAGGAGGAAGAAGATATGGTAGACATTTAAAAAATAAACGTTGGCTCTGATACCATGTTAAGTTGAATGGCACAATGACCTCACCTAGGACATTTAAAAAATAAACGTTGGCTCTGATACCATGTTAAGTTGAATGGCACAATGACCTCACCTAGGGTCACGACCTCATGTATTTATAGATGTGTATAATGAAGATTACATTCTAAATCATAGATTAGTAACAAACCATAAAATCATATATTTGGTAACAAATCAGTAAAACATAGATTTGGTAACAAACTANAGACATTTAAAAAATAAACGTTGGCTCTGATACCATGTTAAGTTGAATGGCACAATGACCTCACCTAGGGTCACGACCTCATGTATTTATAGATGTGTATAATGAAGATTACATTCTAAATCATAGATCTAGTAACAAACCATAAAATCATATATTTGGTAACAAATCAGTAAAACATAGATTTGGTAACAAACTAGTAAACCACTAGATTATCTTACTATATACAGATATGATTTATACTACGTTTAACAAGGTTGAGGTGATTCAAATGGTTGATGTGATAATCTAGTCATTTTTAAGGTCTCTTTTGTTGAACGCCATCATGGCTGAGATGACTGAGATGAGCACCCGAGTGAGTTTGACAAGCAGGATCGTAGAGAACCACACCCCAAGCCAAGCTCATGTTGGGCAACAAACTCTAAATCCAAAAACACACTCTTAAATGGGAACCGGGATGCTAAGGAATTAAAAAACTTTATTTTTGACGTAGAACAATATTCGAAGGTTACAGGAACTTGCTCATAGAATCTAAGAGTAACGTTGGCCACAATGCATCTCATGGACGTTGGCGTTCAAAGGATGATGATATAAAAAATGGGTCATGCATCATAAACTCATGGGAAGACCGTTGATGGAATCGATGCATTCGAAGCTCCCCTGGATGGGTTGCCAATTAAAGACCTTACGTTTGATGTTGACTCTTTTGAAGAAAAAACAAAACGATCGAACACCTCGAAATGTCGTGGTAGCTCTAAGAACTCTATCATACGACCTAAGAGTTGAGGGCTACAGGAACTTTCTCATATGACCTGAGAGTTACATTAGCCGCAATGCATCTCATGGACGATGTAAAACTATGGTAGTGCTCGAAGGTGAATCGTATAAAAAATGGGTCATGAACCATAAACTCATTGGAAGATCGTTGATGGAATCGATGCAATTGACGCTCCCCTAGATGGGTTGCCAATCAAAGACCTAACATTTGATGTTGACTCTTTTGAAGAAAGAGCCACACAATCAAACAGCTCAAAACGTCGCGGTAACTCTAAGAACTTTAACACACATAGGGAAGGACGTGTCGAAGAGTTAGACATTAAGCAAAAGATCATGCTAAAACTCTTTAGCGATCTGACAAAAGACTTCAGGACATCTACACCAAAAATTCATTGTTGTCCAGCGGTCAGGATATTTGGCTTTCACCCAGCCGGCCTGGGTTTGATTATCGGCAATGGAATATTATTTTCTTATTTCATCTTATTTTACAGTTTCTATCTTTGATTAAACAGACTTTTATGAACTTCGTACCTTTGTTAGAGTTATATTATATATATTTGGTTCAATTTCAACTACTGGGTTGAGGTGATTCAAATGGTTAATGCGATAATCGGACTATTTTCGAGGTCTCTCTTGTTGAATGCCATCATGGTTGAGATTAGCACCCAAGTGAGTTTGACAAGGAGACCCGAATTTAAACTTTACCTACGTTTGAAAGGCACTATAATAGTCAAGGTCAATGGTATTTTAGATTAAAAAGACTTTTATGAACTTTGTACCTTTGTTAATGTTACTTTGAATGTTTATTTGTGTACTTTGTACGTTTATTTGTGTTACTTTGTACCTTTGTTAGTGTTATGTTGTAGACATTTCGTCAAGTTCAACAAGTGGGGTTGAGGTAATTCAAATGGTTAATGTTACTTTATTTGATTTAAATTGTTAATGTGATAATTTAGTTGAACAGTTACCGGTTATTTCCAAGGACTCTCTTATTGAATGCCAATAAGGCTGAAATGATTGAGATGAGCACCCAAGTGAGTTTGACAAAATTGAAATAAAATCAATAAAATTGAAAAAAATTGGAAAAAAATGAGCCTTATGACACTTCCTTCAACTCGAAGGGCGGAAAACCAAGGATTCCATCGCCCAAGACCCACGATCCAACTCCCAACATGAAAATGATAAGCTATAGAATCATTCCAAGAACCTCAATGGATGGGTTACAAACTCTCATTACCAATCTCGACAACTGGACGTGTCATCGGCATTAGAAGAACGACAGCATCAGAGCAAGTCATGGGGATAGAAGATCTCGTTGAAGGATGATAGACCAACCATAATCTTCAGCCCAACGAGCCAAGCTTTTGTAGAAGCAAGAACCCTTGTATTAAAGAAATTACCACCTTCTTATACAAAATTTGGATCAACCAAGATATAAAAGCTATAATTAGATTATGAGATCGAACCATGAGAAGCAAGATTTTGAACCTTTTTCTAAATTGAGTCACTCCAAATCAAACTTGATCAAGGCTTGATTAAATTACTCAGATGCAATCTACCACAAGAATTGCATGAAACTTAAGATATGCTCACATTTCTATAAGGGGGAACGTCTCAACTTGAGAGATCAATTTCATTGATCACAAATATGCTTTTACATAATAATTTGTGGGTATTTATAGTCTCCCAACAAAAGAAGTTAGTGACCGTGATTTAATCTCGATCCTTTTAAATCTCCACAGAAGACGAAGCCAATTTGAGCATTACAAACTTTATGAAATTAAAATAATAAATAAAGTTTTCTAACCACTCATGAAATGATGCTTGCAACTTCATCCGCTACTTCAACCGTGCAAATATTTACTTTTGAATCTCCAAATGGTCTTGACTCAAACGATTCAGATTGTAACACATGAAATGATGGTTGAATCTAGTCTATCCAATTTTGTAGATGAAGTATGAATGCTTGTTGAATCTTCTTGGCCTTGGGTTGTGTAATAGGTTCAGTTGGAACACAGTGATTCTTATCATCATCCCCCTCTTCAAAAGGATTCGTCCTCGAATTAGAAAAATCATCACCTACATCAAAAGAACTCAACTCAGCAACATTGAAAGTAGAATGTACACCGTGATTCTTATCATCATCCCCCTCTTCAGGATTCGTCCTCGAATCAGAAAAATCATCACCTATATCAAAAGGACTCAACTTAGCAACAGTAAAAGTAGAATATATTGACAATTCTACGGGAAGATCAATTTTATTATTCCATGCAATAAAATGAGTCATTTTACTAAATGTCTTATAGTGCATTTACAGTCAAATAAAGAATTAGGAATCCACATTTTACTAAATGTTTTACTAAATGTCTTACTAAATGTCTTATAGTGCATTTATGGTCAAATAATGAATTATCTTTAGTCAAATAAATAATTCATCAGTAAAATTATTTACGCTAATTCATTGAAATTTTAAAACGAAATCATCTCTAAATTTAGATAAGATACTAAGTTATACTACTTGAATCAGGTGTCGTAAAGGTCGAACGAACGAACACGTGACCTTAAAATCTTCAATAGTACGCTCTCCCACCTAAGCTATCCCTTATAACATTGAAAATGAAAATTCTCGAATTTTAAAAAGAAATAATCACTAAATTTAGATTAAATAGTCAAGTAATGTTAAAAAGAAATAATCACTAATTTTAAATTGAATATTCGGGTTATGCAAGTTAGTCAACTTGAATTATTAAAAAGAAATAATCACTAATTTTAAATTGAATATTCGGGTTATGCAAGTTAGTCAACTTGAATTAGGTGCAGTGAAAGTGAATCAAACACATGATTTTCAGATCTTTACTGACGCTCTCCAAACTGAGCTATCCCCGGTAACATTAAAAATAAAAATTCATCGGTAAAGATATTTTCACTACTTCATTGAGATTTTAAAAAGAAATAATCACTAATTTTAGATTGAATAGTCAGGTTACGCAACTTAGTCAACTTGAATCAGGTGCGGTGAACGTGGATCAAACACGTGACCTTGAATGAAAACTCATTAGCAAAGGTATTTAGGTAATTCATTGATATTTTAAAAATAAATAATCACTTGAATCAGGTGCAGTGAACGTGGATCAAACACGTGACCTTGAATGAAAACTCATTAGCAAAGGTATTTAGGTAATTCATTGATATTTTAAAAAGAAATAATCACTAATTTTAAATTGAATAGTTAGGAGTCAAGTTATGTGACTTGAATCAGGTGCGGTGAAGAAGGTGGATTGAACACGTGACCTTTAGATTTTCAGTCTGACACTTTCAAATTGAGTTATCCTCGCTAATATTTGAAAAAAAAATCATAAGTAAAGGTATTTCCGCTAATTCATTATATTTTAAAAAGAAATAATCACTAATTTTAGATTGAATAAATTTATGCAACTTAATGGACATATGCAAAATAAACCAAGTGCGGTGAACGTGAATTAAACATGTAACCTTCAGATATTCAGTCCCAACTGAGTATCCCGCAAAAATTAAAAATCAAAATTCATGTGTAAAAGTATTTCCTCTAATTCATTATACATTGAAATTTTAAAAATAAATAATAACTAATTTTTTATTGAATAGTTAGCTTATGCAAATGGAAACAGGTGCAGTGAATGTGGAGAGTAAGCACGTGACATTCAAATATTTAGTTTGACACTCTCCTAGCTTAAGGTCGCGATTAAGAACATAACAAGAAGTAATATCATAGCTTAAAGTCGCGATTAAGAACCTACTAGTAGGCTACTTACTAAGTTTTACTCACTCCATGTTTATCATTTTCTTTCAAGTAACTAAGAGTTGGTCGTGGATGAGAGCAGACTTTGGAGTGTGGGCCATGGACTAACCTCTGTTTTTAATCTAGTATTTTTTTGTTCTTCTTTTGAGTCTGCTTCTCATTTTGTGTTTGTCACGAGTATGTATATGTAACACCCCAAAAATGAAGGAAATTAGCTCCCATAAGAATATGCCACTCATGAAAGACCCAAAGGATAGAAAGGAAAAAAATTAAAGGATTAAGCAAGAACAAGAGACTTAGTCAAGTCATACCCTAACAAGTGATTTCAAGGAGTTGAAAGGCCTTTTGAAAAAGATTGGAAAGGAAAAAGTAAATGAAAAGGGCAAAATAGTCATTTTATCAATTATATAAAATCTTACCGAATTTGTAATTCCTTATCTTGAAGGAATCTAAGGATTCAAAATAAGGGGAAAATTATCAAAAAGCGATGAGGAATTTGTAGAAAAATTATGGATTTTTCGAGAAAAATAATAATAAAATATTCGGAAAGTGGCAAATTACCAAAATACCCCTAGAAGAATTGATAATTACAGAAATGCCACTCTAATTAGAATCAGAGCATCTACCGTGACCATCCGAGTAAAATCCTTCGAACTCAAATCTCAACCATTGGATCTCCTCCAAAATTTGATATGATCTAGAATGAACACGCACGGATCATTACATCCAACGACTAGTATTCAAAGCCAAGGTCGATAAGGCTATGATCGGAGTTGATATCTCCAAAAAATTATCCAGAAAGTTCGATCTCTAAATAACGAAGATTCAAGAGCTCTCAATGTCGGTTTAAGCTCCTCCTATAAAGTCTAAAGTATGAGCAACAATACGGAATAAGAATCGAGAAAGGTCAATCCCCCAATCGAAGGCAATAAGCGTTTAGATTATGGGTCTCCTACTCTCAGATTTCTTCCAAATTCGAGATCAATCCTCCACCATTTCTCTTCAAACTTATTTCTACCGTTTCTCAACAAGATTACCCACAAGTTCTATGTAGGAATAAAGTGCTGAAAGTGCCTCGAAACCATTCCTTCCCAATTCAATCCGCCATTGAAGAACTTCAAGAAAAACTTGAAAATCCAATCCGAGGATACATGATGATTCGTCGAGCAAGAATGATTCTAATCAATTTCTGCACCTCCAAGGAATGCTTTCATAGAAGACCACGAAGAAAAATAGCCTCGATAGCGTGCCGAATTGAAGGAAATAGGTTTCGAAATTAAATTTGGGGATAAGAGTCAAATTCTTATCTACGATCTCTTTTCCTTCAAATTAAGGATTCCTCTAGCTTTAGAGGAAGAAGTTGAGTAAACTTAATGAAGGAATCTAGAGATCAAACATCGTAGAATAAGCTACCCATGAGATCGAAAATCTGGCGTTTTGAGTGAGTTGCATACCGAGAACGTTTTCTGGAAATTAAGGTCCTACACTCAAAGACGTTCCTCCAAACCAATTCCTTTAGCCTTAAGAAAGGATATGGAAGTGGTTCAATGAAGAAATAGAGCCTTGAAACCTCTAAAATCGGCTGCCCAATAAGAAATCCTTTGTTTTATCTCAAGCGATAAATCAGATTTTGGATGAACTTTTGAAGCGAATATCTTAGGCTACGATCCACAAGAAGGTATCAAATCAATCCCTAGCCCTTCCTTGTAACACACATCTTTAAGTTTCAGGAAGAAATCGAGGAGAGAAACTCTGTAAATGTGGATGTTAAAATATTTTTCATCGGTGTCCATCATTAGTTGTGAGTGGCTCTAGCATTGACAATGGTGTTCCTTACTATTTTGTGATTTGTCCAGACCTCGACATACATAATATATATATATATATTCATTTAACTATAACACATATGGTCCATGGAAGAATTATAATGGCTACTACCTAAATTATAACATAAAGTTGATAATTGATGTCCAATTAGCCAACCCTAAATTTGTAATCATTGTGGATTGATTGAAATAACAATGGAAGTAATTTAAACTCCTAGTACCTTAAATGAAGTTGGTCTCTTCTAATAAAACATGAATTTCTCTTTAATATCATTAATACAATTATGCTTCATTTTAAACCTACCAAACATGAAACTAAAAATAAGTTCAATTTAACTTCATTTTATGGTCATCTTAAATGACGTGTAGGATATATTCTTGATTTACCTTGATATTTCATATTAGTTAAGCTTTTTTCAAAATCACAATTAGACAACAACAAAGATGAACTTGGGTCGGTTTATTATTTTAAATAAAATTTCTTTCTCCAATCCTATTCCTAATAACTCTTCTACTAAATTCATATTATGCTAAGAAACAAATTTTTTACTCGCAAGAAGTAAAATTTGCAACTTTAACTAAAATTTCATCCAAACAAATTTTATGGTTAGAAATTCTAGTGTTCATCCATAATATACAACCACTACCTAAATTATGACCAAAAAAATTTGAAAACATAAGTTGTAGTTGAAAATTACAAAAAACAATCCTCTAAATCCAAGAACTGATTAGTCAATCCTAAAGATAGTAACTAACCTAGAGTAATTGAAGCTCTACATGAAGTAATTTAAAGTTCCAGTTACTTAACTAAAGTTTATCTCGTCTTTAATGAAATATGAGTTGCACTTAAGTTCATGAAATGTTTATAGACTCCAACTCTTAGTACTATTAATGCAATTATATTTCATATGAGTTTATCATAAATCAAACTAAGGTACATTCAATACAACTTCATTTTCTTGTCATACGAAGCAAAATAGAAGAATTAAATCAAACAAATTGATGAACTGAGACGAATAAATCCAACCCAACCCAAACTGATTTGTTTGATTCATTCGTTGGGTTGCAATTTATTTGATAACACTTGCATATTAGAACAATTCAATATTACATACCTTACTTACAAGTAAAATACTAGACCATCAACTTTTTGTTTTATAGTCCAACAACCGCTCAAGAAAATAGATTTTAAACTTGAGAGAAAAAAATATATTGAGTAGGTATTAAAAATGTTGCATTTTTTTTAAAGGGCATTTGGTCTAGTGGTATGATTCTCGCTTAGGGTGCGAGAGGTCCCGAGTTCAATTCTCGGAATGCCCCCCTATGTTCAATTCATCAAAAGATGAGCCTCAAAGAATGCAATTCAACGAAGTGTAATATTCTTGCTCTAAATATCATTTTATCTTTTTCACTTTCAATAGGCATGCCTATACAAATCGTAACTTTCGATATTTGCTTTACTTGTGTACTCCACTATATGTGTCTCAAATGGAACTATCAAACTAAAGCTGATCTAAAATATAATAATAATAATTGCTCATGGATTTTATTAACAAAGAAAATAAATGAAATAATGATGATAGATTCCATAAAAAAATTAATATATAGTCCATAATAAGGGCATTTGGTCTAGTATGATTCTTTCTTTGGGTGCAAGAGGTCTCGAGTTCGATTCTCGAAATGCCCTTCCAAAAAAGAAAAAAAAGCACAATTTTTGAAAGAAAAATAAATGAAAAGAAATAGAATAGTTGTAAAATAATTATCAATGGGGCCTAACCCAAAGGAATGCGTGGCAATGCACAACTTCAACTAGTATAAATTTCATATATATTGAGGCACGAAAAAGAACTTTCAACTAGTATAAATTTCATATATATTGAGGCACGAAAAATATATAGACTAGCAACTAAGAACTTTCAACTATTATAAATTTCATATATATTGAGGCACGAAAAATATATAGACTAGCAACTAAGAACTTTAGATCTACTATAAACGCATTTGGTCTAGTGGTATGATTATTTTTTTGGGTGTAAAGGCCTCAAGTTCGATTCTCAAAATGCCCCCAACAATACTATATCAAAATGAATTAGGCAAGATAATATGATTTAAAATGTGGTTTTTAAACATTGAACCAAGAAGATGAGAATAGAGAATGAAACATAATCTTGGAAGAATAAAGATCGTTTCGAGCCCGACTTCAAAAAGAGCATTACACAAATTGTTCTATTGTATTCTTTCTAGAAACTTTCCATTATGTTGTCCACTGTCGTCACAATTCTTTTAAGGAAGATGCGCCCAAATAACCGATGAAGAAGTTTCAGAGAGCCATAGGTTCGAATCCTGTCACCTTGATGTGGTATTCTCAGGGGCCGAAGTGCAAAGCCCTATAGCCTATCTGTGGTCAAGAAGGCAGGCGAACCGTGCACACTGAAAAAAAAATGAAGATCTCCTTTTCTATCACACGAATTGTCATTCTTTTGTATTTTGAAACCCCTTACCTTATTAGTCATCAGACAGGTTTTTGGTATAATATATCGAGATAATTATTATGAAAAACCTATTCCACTAGTGTGACTTACAGACCATTTCTTTGTTGTATCAGTCATGCTATTTGAATAGCCTGAAGTCATCATAGCCTCTCCACCGGTTCAGAAGACTCCTTTGGCATCAATGTGCTCCAATGAAAGAGATCAGACCCTTTTCTGAACCAGAACTGGGCACAAAACACCGAGGTAGAAAGTTGAAAGCGAGCTCTTTTCGCATATACGCAATCTCAGAGCCCAATTAGCTCAAGGACTGTCTCCTCGACCCTGGCGAGTATGAGTGCTTGGTAAGGGAGAATGTCGAATGAGAAAGACATTTGATTACGACAACATTCGCAACTACCAAAGTGCACTAAACCTAGTAGAGATCTTCGACCTAACGATAATGGAACTTCAAGCCCATTTAATAAATCAACTTTGTACCTTATTGTTGACCGAACCGGATGCACGCCAGGCCCAAATTCTTTCTCAATCACTCGGAGACGAAAGGAAGATCAGATCTGAAGTTTACGAATCGAAGAGAAAGTGGATCTGAGTTCTACACGCTTTTATTTTCAAAAGCTTCGCTTGCCTACGGTACTTTATTCAGAATGTGCAACAATACGGTCATCTCTCAGCCGTGTATAGAGAATTCCTTGATCATTTCCTTGGCGGATAACACAAATGAAAACGTTCATATTCAATCTTTTTGTTTAATTCGTAAATAAAACAAAAAATGCGGTTAAATATATTGTATATATGTAGTGCATTCTCCCTAATTTGAATTCGAACACTTCAAACTCACTCGTCACACTGTTCTATGGTTTAGTTCGATATGAGCTAGTAGAGGGATCTAATGGACCTATAGATCATGGGTTCCAATGATTCAAGATTAACTGGTTAAACTCATTAACCTTGTTAACCAACATTCGTTAACTACTAGGACATTCCACTATAGCCTAGTAGTTGCACTCCTCTCACTATAGATATATTTTTGTCCATTTGATATAACCATGATTAGTAAGTCTATCCTTCACAGGTTGTTCGTAACTAGAGCTGGGCCAATTTACCGTTTTACCCCTGAAGTTAATTCTTGTTTCTTATGTCTCACTGATCCTCTAATGAACAATTGGTTTGTGGTCCAACCAGTAAACCGAATTCCTCTCAGGCCAATGAGAGGGTGGAGCCCCTTGTTCAAGACCTAGAGTCAGCCCCACGTCCCCAGCCATTTACCCAGTCTTACCCCTGAAATGGGAGGCTTATTGAGTCAGCGAACTTAAGCCACTCTCACCCATGCAAATATAAGGATAATTTCGAATAAAAAGAAGTTCATGGTTAGCTTAGAATTAAGATCGAGTTACCTAGGTCATCGAATGAAAAGAAAATCAGTCTCAATAGTAAATGACATTATGAAGTGAGAGTGATTTTCTTCATGGTTCGATCTTATGCAATACTCATTGCATAGGACGCCCCCACACACATATCTCCACATGTACAATTTTACTGATCACATTGTTTATATCATATACAAAAGTGGGCCGCATCCATAGTGTCCCCAGAATAAGGTACTCAGCCTTATCAACTCTTATGTCTCTACATATAGTTCAAGTAATCATACTATAGCTAGAGTGTTCTTAGTTTATTGGATTTAGATTAATGATCGTAAAATTCATTTTATTCAATAACAATCTTTATTGAATAAACAACAATAATAACTTTATTCAAGCAATCATACTATAGCTAGGGTTTTATAATGTTAAAATCATGGGGATGTAGCTCAGAGGGTAGAGTGCTCGTTTTGCATGCGAGAGGTATGGGGATTGATACCATGCATCTCCCAAAATATGGCTATCTATTATTAAATATATTATTTCTTTTCAATTTTTTCCTTATTCATGACATGTTGGGTAGCAATATTTCTTCATTTTCACTATTATTGATGACGGAAAATTTAGGGTTTTGTGATGCAAAAATTGTGGGGATGTAGCTCAGATGGTAGAGCGCTTGCTTAGCATGTGAGAGGTAGGAGATCGATACCCAAAAGAAAAAATACATATATAAGGATTATTATATCATTATGGCTATGTCATTTTTATAGATAAAAGAGAGTAATGTTGTTGATAGATAAAAGAGAGTAATGTCCCACAAGCACATATAGAGAGAGGACCAATGAATATTATTGTCATTTATAGCATCTATCACAATAATATAAAATTTGGGGTCAAAGCCTATATGGGACTAAAAAGACCGTTCACCACACGCTTGTAAATTAAATTATATCTACCACCTCTGAAATTTTCCACGGCCAACCTTCCAATAGCTTGCACTTCTTCATCGTTGATATCCTTAATTGGAACTAGATTTTAAGGCAAATCTTCTCCACAACTCACTTTGGAACACTTTTATAGATAGTTTCAACAAACTTACTTTGCTCTGTAATACTTTGGAGTTCGATATTTATAATTGTGGAGAACGCTATTCAAAATTGATATGGTCGAATCTTACAACAAAGTCTAATTGAGCCTCCCTCTGTTAGGAAATAGCTTCGAATCAAATTGTTTAGTTTGGACAATGGTTGCATTGTTTTAGTCAAACAACCGAGACTAGTGTATTACCAATAGTATAAACATTTTGTACATATATTTTCTTACATATTAACAATTGTATACAAATAATAATTAAATTTATCAGTAAAAATTTGGATGGAGTTTTATTAAATAGGTAATCTTAAATTATATATAAAAATGTATAAGATTTTTTTTTTATACATTTACCAGAACAAAACAAAGATTCAAGAAGATGTCATTCATGCCATGTTTTAATTTTTATTCTTTCTTATTTCTCAAATATTAAAAAAAAAAAGTTATCCTCTCTCGAATATTGTTCGTTATTCGATTATTTTCTCTTGAGTGAATTTTAAGTGAAACACATTCTCTACCCAAGTAATTGCAAGATGGAAGCTTCACATTAAGAAGAATCAAAGTCGCAAGTATCAATGCCCTTAAGTGTCAATTTTTATTCTCCATCTCAACATAAATTAAACTTATTTTCATGAAGATATCTATTTATAAAAGCAAAATATCTCAGAGTCACAAAAAAAAAATGAGATATAGATATGAGACATAAACATGATACCAAATAGATATGGTAACATGTCATTTTTAAAAAACTAGGACACTGATGTGACAATGATACATTAATTAAAAAGAATTATTTCAAAAAATTTATCAATTTTATATTAGAAATAAATTCATATAAATAAGTTTATATATTTGTATACTTAAAAAAAAGCTTAATGTACTGTTCACTCTCAAAATATATTCAAAGTCAAGTGTCTGATACGAAATGCTGGATTATAAATTTGTAATGTATCTATTGTATCAACAAGTGTTCAGTACATGCCCAACACGTGTCATATTAGTGACACTAAGTTATTCCCATGGTTTCTTTACACCCATTTAAAGTAGTTTGAAAACTAGCACGTCAAATATTATAATGGACTAACTACAACTTCAATTTTGTCCTTTAAGGATGGTTTTGACCAAAGAGAAATAAAATCCTCAATTTATACATGGATGCAAAGATGGAAATGAGAATAAGTTATTCTCATATGGAAAGAGATTTAATATGTGAATTGTATGATAATACTTACGGTACCATGTGTTCAATGGTATATTTGGTTACGTAATGTAACGATAGGAGTAAGACATGTTCATGAAACGTTATGGTTTGGTTACGTATCGAAGTGCTATGGTCATGACAGATTGATAAAAACAATATGGTCACGATGGATTCATAAAAAAATACGATTAGGTTATGGGTAGAAAGGGATATAGAATGATAGCGTTAGGATACGTTCCTATAACGTTATGACTAAGGTACGTTCAGGTAACGACACAACTGTGTATGTCTAAGGACATTAAATCTATGATAAGTTTGGGAAGGATATAACCACAAAGTGTTTACGATATGATATGATTATGATACGACATGTGAAGGATAGATATATATCCAACAAGTGTCAAAGAGGGACGTGAGAATAAATTATTCTCAAGCTTTCTTTACATCGGTCAAAGAGTATTTGATAAGCTTTCAAAATTAAGGGTTTTCTTTTTTCTTCTTCCTTCTTTCTCCTTTTTCAGTTTTTTTGAAGAAGTTAGAAAGAAGAAAGAAATGAATGTAATAAAACTTTTCCATCGTTAGGAATGGAAATGGTGAATGGGTCCTTGACGATAGTCGACCGCTATACTCAAGTTTTGGATGTAAGTGATCATTATCGGCAATATAAGTTGTGTCAAGCGATCCATTTGTTGAGAGTTCCGTAAGAGGCACACAAGTAAGAATGTTGGATATAACTACTCTTTCACATCTGAGGGACGAGTCTCATAGATCCAACTACAATATCAAAGAAACTTCGGGTGGTAGTGATTGCTTGCATTGGTGTCTCCGTGGTACCCCAGACACATGTAACATGATTTTTCTCGCTCAAATATAGCTTCATTTGTCTTAAAAGTTCACTTTTGAGTAATTTAGGAACGCTTCTTAATTTGCAGATGATCACTCTGAGGTGGGTTTGTTAGTGAAGATGCAATTATGTAATAAGAGTTTTATATCAATGGTTCCATTTATATCTATAAATGAAATTTGTGGTGTATTTTTTGGAAATTCAACAATAATCATCCGTTATTTGGTTACCATTCTGAAGAAATTCAACTTTCGACCTTTTGTGAACTCTCAAAGCTACTTGCAAAGTACTGTCGATTATGATCCATAATACTCACCAACTCGAAATTGAGGTTTGTTCATGTTTGAAAATGTGACAAACCAAAAGACAAGATGCTAATTAATATTGTTTGTGATTGTTGTTGTGAATTCTTCATCTTTGAATACATATTTTGGTTGGCTTATGAATTTTTCCATCTTTTAAAAATATTAATTTTTTAGTTCGGGCCTAATTTCATAATAGGCGATTGCAATATTTTAAGTTACTTTTAGGATTAAAGGACCATGAATAAAGTAGTTACCGCCAGTTCTTTTTAAATGCATCTAATTTTGATCTAGAACATAAATGCTTCCTAATTATTTTATTTATTTTTTATGAATTAGGTTATGAAGATCATTTGAATTATAAACGCTTTAATTCAAACAATATTTAATAACTAATCATTTTAATATTTATACTCAAATATACTAACAAGTACTAGTAACACGAATCTCAATGACATAAAGAATACAACTATTATCTCGAACTATAAAGAATTTAATTCCAACCTATTCTAATGGACAAACGCTTTATTAGACTCTATTGTAAGATTTCACTTCATCAATTTCAGTAGCGTTCAACTACAACTATAAATATCAAATTCTTAAGTATTCATGAACAAATCGGTCTAACAATGTCTCTTGGAACTATTTACCAAAGTTGTTAGAATGAGCCGTGTGGAATGGTTGCCTTTAGATGCTCTAGTACCAATTAAGGATGTGAATATCCTAGTAGTGCAAAATGCAGGAAGGTTCGTAGTTGAAAAGAATAACGAGAATAGTGGACATCGTTTAATCTACAAGTGTGTGGTGAATGGTCTGGTTGGTATGACTAGAGAACGTTGTCCTCGAAGAATTTATATTATTGTGATAGAAGTTATAAATAACGATGATATTCCTTGGTCTTTTATTACAAAGGTGCATAACTTTCTTTTTGTGCATGTGATATATCCATCGCCACCTACTTATAAACTCTCAACTATTAAAGAAGTTCTCGAGTTCCTTGTCCCCAAGTAGCAATAAAACTACTAGAATACTTTCTCTACTTATAATAAGCCCTCTCACTCTCTCGAAATATGTGTGTGTTTGTGGGTGTATTACTCTCTTTTATTAATGAAATATGGCATAGTCATAATGAGATTATGAGTATCTTTTCTATCCCTCCCTTCCTTATCGCTATATAAAGAATATGAAGTGTACAAGTAATTTGTTACTTTTGAACTTAAAATGCTTATAATTCAATTTATCTTTGTTATCAACAATAATTATCAAACAGTATATAATTTTGTCTAAGTAAGGTCGCTTCTCATTCCCTATATGATATCATAACACAAAATCGAGCGGAAGGGTTAACGATAAAATGATAACAAAAACTCATTCGTCGAACTAACTATAAATGAAGGGTTGGTTGGAAACCATGTCTATACTTCTTTTCTTTAATCACCGATAACTAAAGATATATAAGAACAACATAATATGACATGCCCAGTCAAAACATAAAAAATTTCTTGCCATGTTATAGTTATTGAATATGGTTTTCACAAAGATCTGACGTCACACTTCATGATTGGGGACCAATACAGTGAGCTATGGTCGTCCATACCGTCCTTTGGTCCAATTATGTTAAGCAAATGTTGCAGCAAGCAAAGAGTTTTTAATAAGTTCGCTATTGCAAAGAGCTCGGTTTAAGGCACAAATGTCTCTGATGTGAAAGGCGCACCAATTCAATGAGATTTAAGTAACCATGAATAAGACATATGATACAGCTCGTAAACGAAACGATGTCCATGACTCTTGTTATTTTCTTCCACTACAAACCTTCTAGCCTCTTGCACTTTTTTGTCATTGACATCCTTAATTGGAATTAGAATTGAAGGAAACACTTCTACACAACTCATTATGGAACACCTTTGATAGATAGTTTCAACAGATTTACTTTACTGAGGAATACTTTAAAATTCGATATTTATAGTTGAACGCTACTTAAATTGATGAAGTGAAATCTTACCACAGAGGTTAATAAATCGTTTGTCTATTAGAAGAGAACTTGGAATTAAATTCTTCATAGTTGGGATAAGGGATGTTTTAGTCAAACCAAGTATACTTTTTAGTTTTAAAATAAATTAATTTTTTAGTTTAAAATAAATTGATTTTTTTGTTTTAATTTTATTCCAAATATTGTGGTGTTATGTATTTTAATAAAATAAATATTAACTTAATCAACAAAAATTTGTATTTTTTTTAAAATTATATGCTAAATTAATAAAAAAACCATCGAACTTTGCACTTTATCTAAAAAAAACTCATAATTTAAAAAAAAAAAATACTGGTGAATTAAAAAAGTTTAACTTTTAAAAGTGTTTAAAAAAAGATAGATGAGGAGAAAATTGTGTTCATGGGGAGAAAATTGAAGGTCATTTTAGGGGAATGATTTTCAGGATTAGTATAAGATCCTGAAAACATAGCAAGAAGTAATGGTTTCGGAATTACTAAGTTTTACTCACTCCATGTTTATCATTTGTTTTCAAGTAACTAAGAGTTGGTCGTGGATGAGAGCAGACTTTGGAGTGTGAGCCATGGACTAACTCTGTTTTTAATCTAGTATTTTTTTTTTCTTCTTTTAAGTCTGCTTCTTATTTTGTGTTTGTAAGAGTATGTATATGTAACACCCAAAAAATGAAGGAAATTAGCTCCCATAAGTATAAGCCACTCATGAAAGACCCAAATGATAGAAAGGAAAAAAATTAAAGGATTAAGGAAGAACAAGGTACTTAGTCAAGTGAGTACCCTACCAAGTGATTTTAGGGCAAAAAAGTTATTTTATCAATTATCAAAAATCTTTTCGGATTTGTAATTCCTTATCTAGAAGGAATGCAAGATTCAAAATAAGGGGAAAATGATAAAAAAAGCGATGAGGAATTTGTAGAAAAATTATGGACTTTTCGAGAAAAATAATAATAAAATATTTAGAAAGTGGCAAATTACCAAAATACCCCTGGAATAATGGACAATTATAGAAATGCCGCACGGATCATCACATCCAACGACTAGTATTCAAAGCCAAGGTCGGTAAGGCTATGATCGGAGTTGATATCTCCGAAAAATTATCCAGAAAGTTCGATCTCTAAATAACGAAAATTCTACAGCTCTCAATGTCGGTTTAAGCTCCTCCTACAAATATTAAACTAGGAGCAACAACACGGAATAAGAATCAAGAAAGATCGATCCCCCAATCGAAGGCAATAAGCGTTTAGATTATGGGTCTCCTACTCTAAAATTTCTTCCAAATTCGAGAGCAATCCTCCACCATTTCTCTTTAAACTTCTAAATAGCGTCTCTCTTATAGCTCTCAAGGTAGGTTTAAGCTCCTCCTATAAAGTCTGAAGTAGGAGCAACAATACGGAATAAGAATCGAGAAAGGTCGATCACCTAATCGAAAGCAATAAGCGTTTAGATTATGGGTCTCCTACTCTCAGATTTCTTCCAAATTCGAGAGCAATCCTCCACTATTTCTCTTCAAACTCTATCAAATGGTTTTGGTTGTTGTAAAAACAATAGTAAAAAAATTTAACATGATAACTGCAAATAAATGAAATCCAAAGAAAACAAAAATACTTTTAGTGGTAGAATTATGTTCCTTAGACTTTATTGCCCTAGTATACCAAGTAATGGGAAAGTATATATGGGATGCCTTAAAGAAAGTAATCGTGTATGTTTTTATATCTAGAATTTTCATGATTGTCATATGTATGAAGTGACAGGTCTGCAACTCGAGACACATTACAAAATAGAAAAAGTAGTATATTATATTAAAAAGATAATGTTTCTAAATATTTGAGTTCATAATTATACAAATATTATCATAATAAGGTCAATGAGGGGAATACACCAATTTTTGGGCAACAAAGTCAACACAAAGAAATTAGAAAAGAAATATGAAAACTTGAGTCGTGAAAAGTGTAAATTGGAAAGAATCTTAGTCGCCGAGGACAACGTAGTGTTATGAAAACTAGCTAGATTGAATCTTCAAATATTAATGTAAATTTTGTGAAAATTGAGAGAAACCTTTTGAGCATGTTTGCAATGGCTTAGACATACAACAACAACGTGATGCTTCAAATACTCTTTCTTATGATTACATACTAATGGTTCATGAGGTCAGAAGTCTTTCTTTAATGTTAAGGATATTTAATCCTAAATTATAACTTATCATATATATCATATTTGATCTTTTATTATAGTATATTTGTCTTCTAGTACAGCTCACCATAGGTATCATGTTTGCCTTTTGTTACAGGTTCTTTTCATTTATTGTTATTTCCCTATCCTTTATAATTTATTTGATTATTTAAGAACTTCATTTAGGTGTGGTGGTTTCAGCAAATACATGAGATTATAAAACGTAGGGTTGTGTGGTTACCAACAATGTGAAGTTAACATGACAATAATAATAGATTCTAAAACAAAAAAACATGTGGATAAACTTCAAATATTGAGGCGCATAAAAGATATGGACCAGCAACTAATAATGATAGATCCACTACAAGGCATTTGGTCTAGTGGTATGATTCTCGCTTCGGGTGCGAGAGGTCTCGAGTTTGATTCTCAAAATGCCCCCAACAATTATATCAAATTGAAGCATGCAATATAATAAGATTTGAAATAGGTTTTTCAAACCATGAACCAAGAAGTAATTCAAATGGATATTTAGAAAGAAAAAAAAACTATATTTAATTATAATTTTCAAGTGTCTTTACAACATGTTAATTGAAGAGAGCAAAC
The DNA here is from genome assembly GCF_002738345.1 of Cucurbita maxima. Classification (NCBI taxonomy): domain Eukaryota; kingdom Viridiplantae; phylum Streptophyta; class Magnoliopsida; order Cucurbitales; family Cucurbitaceae; genus Cucurbita; species Cucurbita maxima. Next base: position 278,694 of record NW_019272112.1, on the reverse strand, counting down.
AACAAGAATAAACAAACAAAAGAAAATTTGTGTATGTATGATTCTCTTCAAATCTTGAAACTATGAGGATTCCTCTCCTTTCTTGACATCAAGACTTACTTTTTCCGGACTTAGACCATAAACAGTTATCTACTCTTACTCCTACTCCTTTCTCTAAGAATCAACATAGCATAATCATTCCACGAAGGCCAAGGTAGTCTTATAAAAAAAGATGAGGGTACCACTTTCAAATGTCTTAGTCAAGGCGTGTCGCCTAAATAACCGGTAAACAATAACATTGCCAAAATAACCGCCTTAGACAATAAATCGTTTACAAGAATGGCTGAGACATGCAACATGCAACCATAGGAAACACGCCTTAGGCAATCATGACTGTGACATCTGTCCCCACACAACTTATTGGATGAGGCTGAATTTAGGTCTCTCAATACGCTTCCAGCTGATCTCATAATGAGGAGTCTCTTCCAACCTACTAGGTGCTATTGAAAACCACTTCTCGATTTGTTGAGTCTTCATGTCTTCTCTGTTCCTGTCTTTCCTACTTTCTTCGCTTGAAACTTTTTCTTATTTGTATGACGTCATACCACCTTCTTCTACTTGATGTCTTCTTGGTCGAAATAATAACGTTTCAAGTTTCTAACGTGGACAACAAGGTTAGTCCGCATCCATAAGAGCAATTGGATTCTATATGATGTCTTCATAATCTTATGGATAATTTTAACTAGTTCATAATATTTTCACACCAGTCTTTGGTTTTTGTTGCTTTGAACTCGAAGTTGATCTGACCTTAACTTATATGAACTCTTTATTTTTCTTGAAATTATTGTGGTTGGCGCTTCCAACTGACCCTTCTCTTCATTCGTCTAGATGGTATTTCTGTGCGAACATGTGTTGATTCAGTGATTTATTTTTTTTCTCTCTTATTCAGTATCTGACCTTTTTTTTGTCTCTCCTAGTGGGGATAAATCCATTATCTGACCTTGTTTTGCGTCGTGGTGTTTATGTAGTGGCAACAAGGTTTCTATTAAGGCTGGCTCACTCGAGCTCCCCTTTTCAATTACAACAATAGCAGCAAACATAGATTCATAATGGCTATAATTCTTTCTCAACTGTAGTATCGACATCTTTTTCAACCCTCTTTGTTGATGGATGTTTTTCTGAATGATCGTCGGGTTAGACTCCGTTACTACTAGACATTTTGCTAGGGGCATGTAAATGACTTCGTGTTTCAGCAGGACGTTCATTCCTGACATGACGTCGAATTCATCCATTTCAACTATCACTAAACAATTTACCTAGTCCAAGGCTCCAGCTTGATTAGAGTGTTGGATTGGTATGACAACCCTAGAGAGGGGGTGAATAGGGTTTTAACGATAAAAGTGTTTAAACTTGATTAATTTTTCTAATGATGAAACTTTTTTTTACAAATAAGTAGAAGATGATAATTACTAGAACAAAACAATTCAAGTCAAAACAATAATCAAGTAGAACATGCAATAAATCACAATAATAGTTTTGAAATTAAATAGAAAAGAATTAGAGAAAATGACACCGTCGTTTTATAGTGGTTCGGTCAAACTCAACCTACTCCACTCCCCAAGCGCCTCTTGGAAATTTGAATAAAGAACTTTCTCGACTCTTTCCACGGATCAGAGTCAAACCGCTACACCGCGGCGAAAATTCAGTCAATTCCTTGAGAGCTGCTCCTTCCCTTCCTCGGTAAAGCAGCTTCGATTCCCTCTTTTTACGAGTTCAAGAGCAAACTCAATTCTTTCCACGACGCAGGATCAAACCGATACAAATATTTGAGTTTGAAAGTAACACACCACAACTCTCTGAAAGAGTAGATTTACAATTTGGAACACTCACAACTATTTTCTAACAATACAATAATAATCCCTCTCAATAATAAGATGAAGAGAAATAAACTTGTAAGCTTGGAGAGAGCAACAAATAATGGAGACTTTGAACAAATGAGGATTGGAGAATTTATGGAAGTTCTGTGTTTAAAATGTGAGGAAGTTGATGAGTTTATATAGAGAAGAAAAGTGGAAAAATGTAGGAATTAATATTGACCATTGGATTGTGTTGGAATAATGGAAGGTGGAGATTAAAAATAAATAAATAAGAAAATTTTCCAAATACATTTATTTAAAATTTTTAATATAATAATAATAAAAACCATGTGAGTAACTACCAAAATTTTAAAATATAGTAATTTAATAACATAATATAGTAATAGTAAAAATTGATGTAACGGTTAGATTCAAATTTATATTTTGTAAAAATAATTTTATTTAGAAATATAATAATAAGAAAAACTCCACCATTTGTTACTCTTCCAAAATTATAAATGTCATACTTTGATATATTTTGATTTGTCAATCATTTTAATTTTGCTGCCACATCATCACGTCGGGTATGTTGTCTCGACTGTAATTTCTTCGTTTTAGCTCTGATTTGAGTAATTGAAAAGTCGTTGAAATCGTTATTCCCAACCTTATAC
>NW_019272112.1:219402-275845 GCF_002738345.1 Cucurbita maxima | reverse complement strand
ATAAATATCAAATTCTTAAGTATTCATGAACAAAATCGGCCTAACAATGTCTCTTGGAACTATTTACCAAAGGTGTTAGAATGAGCAGTGTGGAAGGGTTGCCTTTAGATGCATTAGTACCAATAAAGGATGTCAATATCCTAGTAGTGCAAAATGCAGGAAGGTTCGTAGTTGAAAAGAATAACGAGAATAGTGGACATCGTTTAATCTACAAGTGTATGGTGAATGGTCTGGTTGGTATGACTAGAGAACGTTGTCCTCGAAGAATTTATATTATTGTGATAGAAGTTATAAATAACGATGATATTCCTTGGTCTTTTATTACAAAGGTGCATAACTTTCTTTTTGTGCATGTGATATATCCATCGCCACCTACTTATAAACTCTCAACTATTAAAGAATTTCTCGAGTTCCTTGTCCCCAAGTAGCAATAAAACTACTAGAATACTCTCTCTACTTATAATAAGCCCTCTCACTCTCTCGAAATATGTGTGTGTGTTTGTGGGTGTAGTACTCTCTTTTATTAATGAAATATGGCATAGTCATAATGATATTATGAGTATCTTTTCTATCCCTCCCTTCCTTATCGCTATATAAAGAATATGAAGTGTACAAGTAATTTGTTACTTTTGAACTTAAAATGCTTATAATTCAATTTATCTTTGTTATCAAACAGTATATAATTTGGTCCAAGTATGGTCGCTTCTCTTCTCATTTCCTGTATGATATCATAAAACAAAATTGAGCTGAAGGGTTATGATAAAATGATAACAAAAACCCATTCATCGAACTAACTATAAAGGAAGGGTTGGTTGGAAACCATGTCTATACTTCTTTGCTTTAATCATCAATAACGAAATATATAAAAGAACAACAGAATATGGCATGCCCAGTCAAAACATAAAAAATTTCTTGTCATGTTATAGTTAGTGAATATGGTATGCACAAAGATCCGACGTCACACTTCATGATTGGAGACAAATACAGTGAGCTATAGTCGTACATACCGTCCTTTGGTCGAATTATGTCAAGCAAATGTTGCAGCAAGCAAAGAGTTTTTAATAAGTTCACTATTGCAAAGAGCTCAGTTTAAGACACAAATATCTCTGAAGTGAAAGGCGCACCAATTCAATGAGATTTAAGTAACCATGAATAAGACGCATGATACAACTTGTAAACGAAACGATGTCCATGACTCTTGTTATTTTCTTCCACTACAAACCTTCTAGCCTCTTGCACTTTTTTTGTCATTGACATCTTTAATTGAAATTAGAATGGAAGGAAACACTTCTCCACAACTCATTATGGAACACCTTTGATAGATAGTTTCAACAGATTTACTTTGCCGAGGAATATTTTAAAATTCGATATTTATAGTGAACGATACTTAAATTGATGAAGTGAAATCTTGCAACAGAGTTAATAAATCGTTTGTCTATTAGAATAGAGCTTGGAATTAAATTCTTTATAGTTGGGATAAAGGATGTTTTAGTCAAACCAAGTATACTTTTTAGTTTTAAAATAAATTAATTTTTTAGTTTAAAATAAATTGATTTTTTAGTTTTAATTTTATTCCGAATAAATTAATTTTTATGTGGTGTTATGTATTTTAATAAAATTAATATCAACTTAAGCAAAAAAAAATTTGTATTTTTTAAAAAATTATAAGCGAAATTAATAAAAATACCATTGAACTTTGAACTTTATCCAAAAAAATACTCATAATTTTTTTTTTTTTTTTTAAATAAGCTTCAAAACTACTTTTTAACTTTCAAAAATGGTTTAGAAAAAGAATGATGGAGAGAATTGTGTTCATGAGGAGAAAATTGAAGGTTATTTTAGGGGAAGATTTTCAAGATCTGTATAAGATCCTGAAAACATATCAAGAAGTAATATCCTAGCTTAAGCACGCGATTAAGAACCTACTAGTAGGCTACTTACTAAGTTTTACTCACTCCATGTTTATCATTTTTTTTTCAAGTAACTAAGAGTTGGTCGTGGATGAGAGCGGACTTTGGAGTGTGAGCCTTGGACTAACCTTTGTTTTTAATCTAGTATTTTTTGTTCTTTTGAGTCTGCTTCTTATTTTGTGTTTCTAACGAGTATGTATATGTAACACCCAAAAATGAAGGAAATTAGCTCCCATAAGAATAAGCCACTCATGAAAGACCTAAAGGATAGAAAGGAAAAAAATTAAAGACCGAGGAGGGACTTAGTCAAGTGAGTATACTAACAAGTGATTTCAAGGAGTTAAAAGGCCTTTTGAAAAAGGATTGGAAAGAAAAAAGTAAATGAAAAGGGAAAAAAAGTCATTTTATCAATTATCAAAAATCTTTTGGAATTTGTAATTCCTTATCTAGAAGGAATCTCAAGATTTAAAATAAGGGGAAATGATAAAAAAGGATGAGGAATTTGTAGAAAAATTATGAATTTTTTGAGAAAAATAATAATAAAATATTCAGAAAGTAGAAAATTACCAAAATACTCCTTGAAGAATGGATAATTACAGAGATGCTCTTATAATTAGAATCAGAGCATCTACCGTGACCATCTGAGAAAAATCCTTCGAACTCAAATCTCAACCGTCGGATCTCCTCCAAAATTTGATATGATCTAGAACGAACACGCACGGATCATCACATCCAACGACTAGTATTCAAAGCCTAAGTCGGTAAGGCGAATATCAGAGTTGATATCTCCAAAAAATTATCCAAAAAGTTCAATCTCTAAATAATGAAGATTCTGGAGCTCTCAAGTTCGGTTTAAGATTCTCCTATAAAGTCTGAAGTTGGAGCAACACTATGGAATAAGAATCGAGAAAGGTCGATCCTCCAATCATAGGCAATAAGTGTTTAGATTATGGATCTCCTACTCTCAGATTTCTTCCAAATTTGAGGGCAATCCTACACCATTTCTCTTCAAACTTCTAAATAATGAAGAATCTGGAGCTCTCAATGTCGGTTTAAGCTCCTCGTATAAAGTCTGAAGTATGAGCAACAATACGAAATAAGAATTGTGAAAGGTTGATCCCCCAATCGAAGGCAATAAGCGTTTAGATTATGGGTCTTTTACTCTAGGATTTCATCCAAATTCCAGAGCAATCCTCCATCATTTCTCTTCAAACTTCTAAATAACGAAGATTCTAGATCTCTCAATGTTGGTTTAAGCTCCTCCTATAAAGTCTGAAGTAGGAGCAACAATATGGAATACGAATCGAGAAAGGTCGATCCCCCGATCGAATGCAATAAGCATTTAGATTATGGGTCTCCTACTCTCAGATTTCTTCCAAATTCGAGAGCAATCCTCCATCATTTCTCTTCAAACTTATTCCTACAGTTTCTCAACAAGATTACCCACAAGTTGTATTAAGGAATAGAGTGCTGAAAGTACCCATAAGTCATTCCCCCAATTCAATCTACCATTGAAGAACTTCAATCGAAACTTGAAAATCCAATCCGAGGATACATGATGACTCATCGAGCAAGAATGATTCCAATTAGTTTCTGCACATCCAATGAATGCTTCCATAGAAGACCACGAAGAAAAATAACCTCGAGAGCGTGCCGAATTGAAGGAAATAGGTTTCGAAATTAAATTGGGGATAAGAGTCGAATTCCTATCTATGATCTCTTTTCCTTCAAATTAAGGATTCCTCTAGCTTCAGAGGAAGAAATTGAGTAAACTTGATGAAGGAATCGAGTGCTGAAATGTTGTAGAACCAGCTACTGACGAGATTGAAAATCTGGCGTTTAGAGTGAGTTGCATACCGAGAACGATTTCTGGAAATTAAGGTCCTACACTTAAAGACGTTCCTCCAATCCAATTTCTTTAGCCTGAAGAAAGGATATGGAAGTGGTTGAATGAAGAAATAGGGCCTTGAAACCCCTAGAATCGGCTACCCAATAAGAAATCATTTGTTTTATCTCTAGCGATAAATCAGATTTTGGATGAACTTTGGAAGCGAATATCTTAGGCTACGATCCACAAGAAGGTATCAAATAAATCCCTAGCCCTTTCTTGTAACATCCATCTTTAAGTTTCACGAAGAAATCGAGGAGAAAAACGCTATAAATGTGGCTGTACAGGCCGAGTTTCAGATGGTGGCGAGGCGAAAAATGCGCATCTTCTACCTGTTCAGAGGAAGAAAACGATGATACGGCCAGTTCAACTGAACTGTCCAAGTCAACTCAAAATTTGATCTTTTCTCTGGTTTTCTCAATTTTAACCCCATTTTAGACCGATTCTCAAGAAAAACATTATGGTTTCATAAACTAGATACAATAAGGAGTATGTGGAAGGAAATTTGAAGTAATTCAGATACTTGAAGCTCAAGAATAGAGGTCCCAAAAGTTGACGACGAGGTAAGTAGCCCCCTTGGACTCTTTATTAAGAAATACCTGTAGAATTCATTTGGATTTTCATATGAACCCTAAACCAAGTATGAATTAAGGATATATGAAAGAAAAACCCAAAGAACTGTGAGTTAAGACCCTGAACCGATCAAATAGTTCTAGATTTAAGTAACATTAAAATAACCTACTATATGAGCTCCGCTGCCTATCATATTTTAATACTGAGCATATTATAGCATGTTGAGGTTAGATATGAAATTTGGTGGTCATTGGATAAGGATAAGTAGGTAAACCAAGAAACAATGTAAAATGACTATAATGCCCCTAAGGTAATTTACCTTCGTTTTAATGACCTAGATGACCTTCAAATGTTATGAAACACATCAGTAGATCTTATTTTATGAAATGTTGTATGAATCCTTATCTCGAGAGGTTATAAAAGGTAATGAAGTTTGGGAGTTATTCGAAACCAAGATATGGGAGAAAATGCTCATCATGATCCATATGACTTTACATTGTAGTATATAACTAAAGTGGTATCCATGAAATAATAGCTTCCCCACATGTACCCTTGGTCTCTAGTAGATACTATGTGCACAATATCATGGTGGGCTATTCCTAAGAACTTATAAGTTCCAAGCTTGACCGAAGACGTTATGCATAAACCTAAGATCACCAAGAATCCAAGAAAATACCTAGGTTAATGCACAAATATCAGGCTTAACAAGTTGCTAGGGTCCATGCCTGAAGTAACCATTGCCTAAATGAGATGCCCTGCACCACAATTTGCGGAATGCACATGTTATTCATCCTTAATTTGATGCCTCCTTATGCCTCAAAGTAACACCCTTTTTTTTTTTAAATGTCTTAGGTTGTCGTTACTTATTCTGGGATTTAACATCAAGGTGATTTCTTAAAGGTAGGTATTCTGGGATTTTACATCAAGGTGATTTCTTAAAGGTCCTACCGGGAGTTGAACCCAGGTCGTTGGATTCAAAGTCCAAAGTGCTAACCACTACACCATAGAACCCCTTGTAAAATTTTGTTTTGGAATGGTTTTCCTATTTTATATAGATTCCACAAGAAGAGAGATCCAATCACGAGTCAAACTCAAGTTATTGAATTCAAAGTTCTAGAGGTATTTTATCTAACTCGTTGTAATCTTGAGCACCTTTAGAGTGGTTGCAGAAGTAACCCTCCAGTGTTGATTGAAGCTCTTAGAGAACATCAAATTTTATATATTTCTTATAGTTAATTTATATATTGTTGTATATTACAAACAAATTGAAATAATACTTTACATCCCCGTCTTTCTTTCTTCCATGCAAAACTTAACATGAAAACTATATTATTTCAATATTCCTTCGAGAAACAAGGGGTGAAAACTATATTATTCAATCCCTCCATTATTGCTTCTACTTTGCGTGAAAATGCTTCCACTAAATCATGTTACTAACTAGTTGGTTTGGTTCGGTTCAATTCTTGGGACCACTAGATTGAATTGACCTAGCTCAATTAAACTCTTGATAATATAAAAATCATTAGTTTCCTAAATTTAACCCCTAATTTTTTGTGTCTAGCTCAAAGAAACTCGGTGGTCTAGTGGAGGACTTTGGAATAAGGTTTGGAATTGGTAATTATTCTTATTTCTTTTCCTTTAGACACTCGTGGTCAGGAGGAAATCGAACAAAGTGTCTGTCTAAAATAAAAGGGCCCAACTAGATGACCTCAACTGGTGACCTCTTGATCTACAGTCAAATGCTCTACCACTAAGCTATGGACCCATTTTGCATGATTTCAACCTTAGTTACCCCTTCAACAGAGTGTCAATCCAAATGTGTAAAAAGTGTCTGTCCAAAATAGAAGGGCTCAACCAAGTTGAAACGGGTGACCGGTCAAATTCTCTACCACTGAGCCATTGACCCATTTTGTAGGATTTTAACCTTAGTGACCTCTTAGACATAGTGTCGGTCCAAAAAGTGTAACAAATTTCTATCCAAGACAGAAGAGCCCAACTAGGTTTGAATTGGTGACCTCTTGATCTGCAGTCAAATGCTCTAAAATTGAGCGTAGTTTTAGTTTAACTAATATGAAATATAAAGGTAATTCAAGAATATATCCTACACGTCATTCAAGATGACAATAAAATGGAGTTAAATTGAACGTAGTTTTAGTTTCATATTTGGTAGGTTCAATATGAAGCATAATTGTATTAATGATATTAAAGAGAAATTCGTGTTTTATTGGAAGAGACCAACTTCATTTTGTTGGATGACGAAAGTCCCACATCGGTTAATTTAGGGAATGGTCATGGGTTTATAATCTAAGAATACAATCTCCATTGGTATGAGGCCTTTTGGGAAGCCCAAAGCAAAGCCATGAGAGCTTATGCTCAAAGTGGACAATATCATACCATTGTGGAGAGTCGTGTTCGTCTAACATGGTATCAGAGCCATGCCCTTAAACTTAGCCGTGCCAATAGATTGACAAATCCTCAAATGTCGAACAAAGGACTCCAAAAAGGAGTCAAGCCTCCTTGAAGGTACGAAGGCAGTCATTCGATAATATTTTAACATCCTTTGGCATCAAGATACAGGAAAGATGAACGCCGTCAAATTGGAAGTTTTGCCTTGTCTTAAGAGTTACAATGAGAACTCTAATCAAGTTGGAGACTTGGACTAGGAAAATTGTTTAGTGATACTTGAAATGGATGACTTCGAAGTCGTGTTAGGAATGAACATCCTGCTGAAACACAATGTCATTTACATGCCCCTAGCAAAATGTCTAGTAGTAAAAAAGTCTAACCCCACGATCATTCAGAAAAACATCAATCAACCAAGAGGGTTGAAAATGATGTCGATACTCCAATTGAGAAATAATCATAGCCATGATGAATCTATGCTTGCTGCTATTGTTGTAATTGAAAAGGGGGCCAACCTCAATAGAAACCTTTTTGCTATTGTTGTAATTGAAAAGGGGGCCAACCTCAATAGAAACCTTTTTGCCACTACATGGACACCACGACGCAAAACAAGGTCAGATAATCGATTTATCCCCACTAGGAGAGACAAAAACAAGGTCAGATACTAAAGAAGGGACAAGGTCAGATAATCGATTTATCCCCACTAGGAGAGACAAAAACAAGGTCAGATACTAAAGAAGGGAGACAAAAACAAACCACTGAAGCAACACATGATCACACATAAATATCATCTAGACGGATGAAGAGAAGGGTCAGTCAGAAGCGTCAACCACAATAATTTCAAGAAAAATAAAGAGTTCATATAAGTTAAGGTCATATCAACTTCGAGTTCAAAGCAACAAGACCATAGACTGGTGTGAAAATACTATGGACTAGTTAAAGTTATCCATAAGATTATGAAGACATCATATAGAATCTAATTGCTCTTATGGATGCGGACTAACCTTGTTGTCCACGTTAGTAACTTGAAACGTTATTATTCCGACCAAGAAGACATCAAGCAGAAGCAGGTGGTATGACGTCATACAAATAAGAAAAAGTTTCAAGCGAAGAAAGTAGGAAAGACACGAACAGAGAAGACATGAAGACTCAACAAACTGAGAAGTGATTTTCAACATCACCTAGTAGGTTGGAAGAGACTCCTCATTATGAGATCAGCTGAAAGCGCATCGAGAGACCTAAAGTTAGCCTCATTCAATAAATTGTGTGGGGGCAGATGTCACAGTCATGATTTCCCAAGGCATGTTGCCTGTGGTTGCATGTTGCATGTCTCAACCATTCTGGTAAACGATTTGTTGTCGAAGGCGGTTATTTGGGCAATGTTATTGTTTATCGGTTATTTGGGCGACACGCCTTGGGCAATCATGACCGTCACAATTGGCTAAGACATTTCTTGTCCATATGTTATTGTTGTCCAAGAGACTCCTCATTATGAGGTCATGATTGGCTAAGACATTAAAAGAAGTTTTACCTAGGGCAACTTCTATCACAATCCTCTTCTTGCTCTCTGAAACTTCTTTAAATGTTATTGTTCACTGGTTATTTGAGCGCATCTTCCTTAAAAGGATTGTGACGACAGATGACCTAGGTAAAACTTCTATTGGGAGATCAACGCAATAGAAAATCTGTGTCTCTTTCCTGAAACCTTCGGCGTACAACATAACAAAGAGTTCCTAGAAAATCATAGAACAATTTGTGTAATGCATTTGAAGTTAGGCTAAGGCTTTATCTTATCTCCCAAGAATATGGTTAATTCTCTATTCACATAGAAATTATGCAATAGAAAGTGGTACCCTCATCTTCTTTTTCAAAATTTTCTTAAGTTCTCATGGAATGATTTGAAAGTGGTACCCTCATCTTCTTTTATAAGACTACCTCGGCCTTCATGAAATGATTATACTATGTTGATTCATAGAGAAAGGAGTAGGAGTAAGAGTAGATGACTGTTTATGATCCAAGTCCCAAAAAAGTAAGTCTTGATGTCAATTAAGGAGAGGAATCCTCATAGTTTCTAAGATTTGAAGAGAATCATGCATACACAAATTTCCTTTGTTTGTTTATTCTTGTTGTTTGCTCTCTTCGATTAACATGTTATAAAGACACTTGTAAATTATAATTAAATATAGTTTTTTTTTTCTTTCCAAATATCCATCTAAAGTACTTCTCGCAACTGAAGCAAGAATCATACCACTAGACCAAATGCCTTGTAGTGGATCTATCATTATTAGTTGTTGGTCCATATCTTTTATGCGCCTCAATATTTGAAATTTATCCACATGTTTTTGTGCTTTAGAACCTATTATTATTGTCATGTTAACTTCACATTATTGATAAGCACACTACCCTGCATTTTATAATCTCATATATTTGCTGAAACCACCACACTTAAATGAAGTTCTCAAATAATCAAATAAATTATAAAGAATAGGGGAATAACATTAAATGAAAAGAGCCGATAATAAAAGGCAAACATGATACCTATGGTGAGCTGTAATAGAAGACAAATATCTTATATGATATATATGATAAGTTATAATTTAGGACTAAATATCCTTAACATTAAAGATAGACTTCTGACCTCACAAACCATTAGTATGTAATCATAAGGAAGAGTATTTGAAGCATCACGTTGTTGCTGCATGGCTAAGCGATTGCAAACATGCTCAAAAGGTTTCTCTCAATTTTCACAAAATTTACATTAATCTTTGAAGATTCAATTTAGCTAGTTTTCATAACACTACATTGTCCTCGGCCAATAAGATTCTTTCCAATTTACACTTTTCACTACTCAAATTTTCATATTTCTTTTCTAATTTCTTTGTGTTGACTTTGTTGCCCAACAATTGATGTATTCCCCTCATAAACCTTATGATAATAATTGTATAATTTTGAACTCAAATATTTAGAAACATTATTTTTTTAATATATTATACTACTTTTTCTATTTTGTAATATGTCTCGAGTAGCAGACTTGTCACTTCATACAAATGACCATCATGAAAATTCTAAATATAAAAACATACTCGATTACTTTCTTTAAGGCATCTCATATATATTTTTCTATTACTTGGTATACTAGGGCATTAAAGTCTAAGGAACATAATTCTACCACTAAAAATACTTTTGTTTTCTTTGGAGTTCATTTATTTGCAGTTATCATGTTAAGTTTTTTTGCTATTGTTTTTACAACACACAAAATCATTTGATAGAGTTTGTGGGGCATTCTGATTATGGAATTCGGGACCTCTTACACCGGAAGTGAGAATCATACTACTTGACCAAATGTCTTTCTTGCTGATCTATCGTTTTTCGTTGCTAGTCCATGTGCTTTATGCACCTCAAGGTTTGAAATTTATCAATGTGTTTTTAGAATTTGTTCTCAAATCATTTGGATGTATTTCAATTCATATTGTTAAGAAATATTGACATAAATAAAGTCCATATCATATTAGGTTAAGTTTATTTAAGTTGTAATATATAATCAGGTTAAATTGTCTTGAAATGTCGTTTAATAGAGATAAAATTATTGGTTCTTGCTTGATATATGTCTTGAAACTGAACCGAGTCAACGAACTAAATTAGCTTTTGCACATTTTCATTAATTCGTATTCAAGTTCTATGTAGACAGATAGGTCCATGGATCCATACATCTCAATCGGAAAACAATAAATAGAAAAAGAAAGAATCGAAATTGATCGATATATTTCTTGAATCAAACGAAAAGAAAATGAAAGACAACATAAATCATGTATCAACTAAGTCAAGCCCACTCAAAAATTTGATTAAGAATAAGAAAGAGGAATCTCAAATCAAAATACTAAACCTAGGGTAATAATTTTGAACTAATTGAAAAAATTTATAAGGAAGATTTTAATTATCTCACAATAAGTTAAGAATTTAACTCATTGAACAATAAAAAAATAAATTGTTTTGAGTGGATGAAAACTAAGGAAGAAATACTAAGTTGTTTTATACTAATCTAGAATTTTGGTTTTAAGTAATCCATAGATCATACCAATCAAATCCTTTCTTTTAAATTTAAACAAAAATGAAAATTCCATTATTAATAAAAATAAAAATAAAAATAAAAGTAATTGAAAAGAAAAAAAAAATCTAATGATTTGGCTTAAATACTAGCCAAGAATTTTTTTTTTGAATGATTTGACTTAAATATAGTAGAAAGAAAAAACAATACAAAGAAAAACACAGAAGCCTAAGTTTATTTCTTCCTAAATAGATATTTTATTTTTTAATTGAGATGTTATAATTCCTTAATTGGCATGAATAATATCCATGTATATTGTCTCTAGCTTAAATTGATAAATCACATAAAAATTACTAGACCAAATGCCACTAGACCAAATGCCCTTATAGTGGATCTATCATTTTTAGTTTACTGTGTGTATATGTTTTGTGCACCTCAATATATGAAATTTATCCAACCTCAATATATAAAATTTATCCACATATTTTTGTGCTTTAGAACTTACTATTATTGTCATGTTAACTTAACATGGTCTATCACACAGGTGAAGCACCATTGCCATTAGAGTTCATGCAATCCTCTGGAATAGATATGTTAAAAATTAGGCCGTTTGATAATTATTATGTTTTTTTTTTTCAAAATTATGTGTTTTATCCTTTTATTAAAAAAAAAAACATTTAAATTTTAAGAAAAATTTCACTCCAAACTAAGTTTTTGAAAAATATATATATATTTTTTTTTCTTTATTTTAGTTTTCCAAACATAGATTGATATGGAGTATTAGTTTTCAAAACTACTTCGCTACAATTGAACAATATTTATATTGTAAAATGGGATTAACTTCCTTTAAATTTATGTACTTTCTTTTTATTACTATGTTTACTTCTATCTCATGTTACTCCATTTGTATTTACTTCGTTTTATACCAAAGTTCATCGTAATTAATAAATCCATGTGCTTAATACATTCCCTAGAAAAATAAACTTGTTTGTATCCGGATAAATTACAATGAATACGGAGAAAATAAATCCCAAAATTAAGTAGAAGATTGATGTTTGTATCCGGATAAATTACAATGAATACGGAGAAAATAAATCCCAAAATTAAGTAGAAGATTGAGAATTTCACTCAACCACACAATATCAAAGCTTGAATGAATGGTTCTCATGCAATTCTACCACAAGAATGGCATGAAACTTATAAATGGCATAGATGGTGCTCATATTTTGAAGGGGAACTTCTCAACTTGAGAGATCAATTTCATTCATCACAAATCTGATTTTTACATAAAAATTTGTGGGTATTTATAGTCTCCACACAAAAGAAGTTAGTGGCCAGCATTTAATCTTGATCCCCTTGAATCTCCACAAAAGATCAAGTCAATTTGACAATTCTACCATTACAAACTTTATGAAATTAAAAATAAAGCTCTAAATGGTCCTTTCTCAATCTAATAAGCTTGTAACACATGAAATAATAGTTGAGAAGAATGAATGCTTGTTGAATCTTCTTGGCCTTGGATCGTGTAATAGGTCCAGTTGGAACATTTGGAACACCGTGATCCTTATCATCTTCCCCCGTGATCCTTATCATCTTCCCCCTCTTCAAAAGAATTCGTCTTCGAATAAGAAAATCATCACCTACATCAATATGACTCAAGTCAGCAACATTGAAAGTAGGATGTGCTGAAAATTCTCATGGAAGATCATTTTATGTGCATTGTTATTAATTCTTTCAAAGACTTGATAAGGGTCAATCCCCTCTTGGAGGTAACTTTGTCTTCCTTTGAGATGAGAATCACTCCTTGCAACAATGTATCATAACTCAGTTACCGGGTTGAAAAATGATTTCATTCCGTCCTTTGTTAATTCTTGAAGCAACATTGAAATTTTGTTTCTCAATTGTCTCCTTTCCCCTCTTTATGCAATGTTTTGATCCCATTTGCCTTACTTGTGGCTGCTTTATTCACAAAAATATTAGAATGAATAGAAAGCAAATCAAGACGCGTGAGTGGATTAAATCCATAAACAACTTCAAAAAGAGAACAATGAGTGGCAAACATTTGTCCCAAGACTTAATATTCTTACAAATAATAGCCCTAAGCAATGCTCCTAATGTTCTATTAACCCATCTCAGTTTGCTCATTAATCTTTACATGCAGTTGAAAACAATGATTTGTTGCCCAATTTATGACTTAATATTCTTGTAAATAATAGCCCTAAGCAATGCTACTAATATTTTATTATCCACCTCAGTTTGCTCATGAGTATGAGGATGACATGCAGTTGAAAACAATAATTTGGTACCCAATTTATCCACCATACTTTCCAAAAGTGACTTAAAAATTTAACATATCTATCTTTTTTTTGTGTGCAGCAAACATTGGCAACATTGTCTACAAAACTTATAAACATCGTGCTTCATGACAAAAGTCATATAGATAGCATTTTCTCTCATATCTTGGTTTCGCTAACTAAAGTTTCCAATAACTCCCAAACTTCATTACCTTATATAACCTCTTGGGATAAGGATTCATATAACATTTCATACAAAAAGATCTACTGATGAATTTCATAGCATTTGAAGGTCATCTAGGTCATGAACCGATGGTAAATTACCTTAGAGGCATTATGGTCATTTTATACCGTTTCTTGGTTTACCTACTTATCCTTATCCAATAACCACCAAATTTCATATCCAACCTCAACATACTATAATATGCTCAGTATTAAAATTTGATAGGCAGTGGAGCTCATATAGTGGGTTATTTTAACGTTACTTTAATCTCAAGCTATTTGATCGGTTCAGGCTCTTAACTCACGGTTCTTTGGGTTTTTCTTTCATATATCCTTAATTCATACTTAGTTTAGAGTTCATATGAAAATCCAAGCGATTTCTACAAGTATTTCTTAACAAAGAGTCCAAGGTGGCTACTTGCCTCGTCGCCAACGTTTGGGACCTCTATTCTTGAGCTTCAAGTATTTGAATTACTTCAAATTTCCTTTCACGTACTCCTTCTTGTGTCTAGTTTATGAAATCATAATGTTTTTATGAGAATCTGTCTGGAATGGGGTTAAAATTGAGAAAACCCAAGAAAAGGTCAATTTTTGAACAAGAAGAAGATGCGCATTTTTCGTATCGCCGCCATCTGAAATTCAGCCTGTACAGCCACATTTACAGCATTTCTCTTCTAGATTTCTTCATGAAACTTAAAGATGCATGTTACAAGGAAGGGCTAGGGATTGATTTGATACCTTATCGTAGATCGTAGCCTAAGATATTTGCTTCCAAAGTTCATCCAAAATCTTATTTATCGTTGGAGATAAAACAAAGGATTTCTTATTGGGTAGCCGATTCTAGGGGTTTCAATACCCTATTTCTTCATTGAACCTCTTCCATATCCTTTCTTCAGGCTAAAGGAATTGGTTTGGAGGAACGTCTTAGTATGCAACTCACTCGAAATGCTAGATTTTCGATCTCTTGGGTAGCTTGTTCTACGATGTTTTAGCTCTCGATTCCTTCATCAAGTTTACTCAACTTCTTCCTCTGAAGCTAGAGAAATCCTTACTTTAAAGGAAAAGAGATCGTAGATAGGAATTCGACTCTTATCCCCAATTTAATTTCGAAACCTATTTCCTTCAATTTGGCATGCTCTCGAGGTTATTTTTTCTTTGTGGTCTTCTATGGAAGCATTCCTTGGAGGTGCAGAAACTGATTGGTATCATTCTTGCTTGACGAGTCATCTGTATCCTCGAATTGGATTTTCAAGTTTTGCTTGAAGTTCTTTAATGGTGGATTGAATTGGAGGAATGGTTTCTGGGCATTTTCAGCACTCTATTCCATCATATAACTTGTGGGTAATCTTGTTGAGAAACTTTAGGAATAAGTTTGAAGAGAAATGGTGGAGGATTGCTCTCGAATTTGGAAGAAATCTGAGAGTAGGAGACCTATAATCTAAACGCTTATTGCCTTAGATTAGGGGATCAACCTTTATCGATTCTTATTCCGTATTGTTGCTCCTACTTCAAACTTTATAGGAAGAGCTTTCCTTATGAATTTTTATTTTTAATCTTAGCGAGATAGCTCAGTTGGGAGAGTGTCTAACTAAAGATTTGAAGGTCACGTGTTTAATCTTCACGTTCACGACACCTGTTTCCATTTGCATAAGCTAACTATTCAATAAAAAAATAGTTATTATTTATTTTTAAAATTTCAATGAATAACGAATTAGCGGAAATACCCTTACACATGAATTTTGATTTTTAATGTTAGCGGGGATAGCTCAGTTGGGACTGAATATCTGAAGTTTACATGTTTAATCCACGTTCACCGCACTTGGTTTATATTGCATAAGTCCATTAAGTTCATAACTTATTCACTCTAAAATAAGTGATTATTTCTTTTTAAAATATAATGAATTAGCGGAAATACCTTTACTTATGATTTGTTTTTTCAAATATTAGCGAGGATAACTCAGTTTTGAGAGCGTCAGACTGAAAATTTGAAGGTTACATCTTCGATCCACGTTCACTGCACCTTATTCAAGTCACATAACTTGAATCTTGACTATTCAATTTAAAATTAGTGATTATTTCTTTTTAAAATATCAATGAATTAGCTAAATACCTTACTAATGAGTTTTCATTTTTAATGTCAGCGGGGATAGCTTACTTGGGAGAGCGTCATTGAAGATCTCAAGGTCACGTGTTTGATCCACGTTCACCGCACCTGAGTCAAGTTCACTAACTTGCATAACCTGATTATTCAATCTAAAATGAGTGATTATTTCTTTTTAAAATCTCAATAAAGTAGTGAAAATATCTTTACGGATGAATTTTTATTTTTAATGTTAGCGGGATAACTCAGTATTCAATCTAAAATTAGTGATTATTTCTTTTTAAAATCTCAATGAAGTAGTGAAAATATCTTTACCCATGAATTTTTATTTTTAATGCTAGCGGGGATAACTCAGTTCGAAGAGTGTCAGTGAAGATCTGAAAGTCACGTGTTTGATCCACGTTCACCGCATCTAATTCAAGTTTACTAACTTGGATAACCTTAATATTCAATCTAAAATTAGTGATTATTTATTTTTAAAATTACTTGACTATTTAATCTAAATTTAGTGATTATTTATTTTTAAAATTTCTGAATTTTCATTTTCAATGTTACACGGGATAACTTAGTTGGGAGAGCATAATATTGAAGATTTGAAGGTCACGTGTTCGTTCGACCTTCACCACACCTGATTCAAGTACTATAACTTACTATCTTATCTAAATTTAGAGATGATTTCTTTTTAAAATTTCAATGAATTAGCCTGTAAATGCGAAGACATTTAGTAAAATGACTCATTTTATTACATAGAACAATAAAATTGATCTTTCATTTTAATGTTAGCGTAGATAGCTCAATTCAATTGAGAGGCATCTGTAGATCTAAAGATTGCGTGAATTCCTAATTATTTAGTAAAATGACTCATTTTATTGCATGGAACAATAAAATTGATCTTCCCATAGAATTGTCAATACATTTTACTTTCAATGTTGCTAAGTTGAGTACCTTTGATGTAGGTGATGATTTTTCTAATTCGAGGACGAATCATGAAGAGAGGGATGATGATAAGAATCATGGTTTACATTCTATTTTCAATGTTACTAAGTTGAGTTCTTTTGATGTAGGTGATGGTTTTTCTGATTCGAGGATGAATCCTTTTGAAGAGGGGGATGATGATAAGAATCACGGTGTTCCAACTGGACCTATTACACAACCCAAGGCCAAGAAGATTCAACAAGCATTCATATTTCATCTACAAAATTGGATAGGCTAGGTTCAACCATCATTTCATGTGTTACAAGATGATTCGTTTGAGTCAAGACCATTTGGAGATTCAAAAGTAAATATTTGCACGGTTTAAGTAGCGGATGAAGTTGCAAGCATCATTTCATGAGTGGTTAGAAAACTTTATTTATTATTTTAATTTCATAAAGTTTGTAATGCTCAAATTGACTTCGTCTATGGAGATTTAAAGGGATCGAGATTAAATCACGGCTACTAAATTTTTTTGTGGGGAGACTATAAATACCCACAAATTATTATGTAAAAGCTTATTTGTGATCAATGAAATTGATCTCTTAAGTTGAGACGTTCCCCCTTATAAAAATCTGAGCATATCTTTGTCGTTTTTAAGTTTGATGCAATTCTTGTGGTAGATTGCATCTGAGTTATTCAATAAAGTCTTGATCAAGTTCGATTGTGGGGTGATTCAATTTAGAAAAAGATTCCAAATCTTACTTCTCACTCTTGAATCTCATAATCTAATTCTAGCGTCGTTTT
Organism: Cucurbita maxima; assembly: GCF_002738345.1. NCBI lineage: Eukaryota > Viridiplantae > Streptophyta > Magnoliopsida > Cucurbitales > Cucurbitaceae > Cucurbita > Cucurbita maxima. The sequence goes on along the minus strand of NW_019272112.1, from coordinate 258,690 downwards.
TAAGTTTGATGCAATTCTTGTGGTAGATTGCATCTGAGTTATTCAATAAAGTCTTGATCAAGTTCGATTGTGGGGTGATTCATTTTAGAAAAAGATTCCAAATCTTACTTCTCACTCTTGAATCTCATAATCTAATTCTAGCTTATCTCTTTTAGAAAAAGATTCCAAATCTTACTTCTCACTCTTGAATCTCATAATCTAATTCTAGCTTATCTCTTGGTTGATCCAAATTTTGTACAAAAAGATGTTAATTTCTTTAATACAAGGGTTCTTGCTTCTACAAAAGCTTGGCTCGTTGGGCTGAAGATTACGGTTGGTCTATCATCCTTCAACGGGATATTCTATCCCCATGACTTGCTCTCATGCGACCGTTCTTCTAACGCCAGTGACACATCCAATTGTCGAGATTTGTAATGTGAGTTTGTAACCCATTCATTGAGGTTCTTGGAATGATTCTATAGCTTATCATTTCCATGTTNAATAACCTTCAAGTATTATTCTACATCAAAAATAAAGCTTTTTAATTCCTTAGCATCCCGGTTTCCATTTACGGGGTTGTGTTCTTGGATTTTAAGTTTGTTAAGCCCACATGAACTTGGCTTGAGGTGTGGTTCTCTACAGCCCAACTTATCAAACTCACTCCGGTGCTCATCTCAACCATGATGTCGTTCAACANCATTGAGGTTCTTGGAATGATTCTATAGCTTATCATTTCCATGTTGGGAGTTGGATCATGGGTCTTGGGCGAAGGAATCCTTGGTTTACCGCACTTCGAGTTGAAGAAAGTGTCATAAGGTTAATTTTGTTCAATTTTGTTCAATTTTATTGATTTGTTTTAGTGATTTTATTTGATTTTATTTCAATTTTGTCAAACTCACTCGCTCGGGTGCTCATCTCAATCATTTCAGCCTTGTTGGCGTACAATAAGAGAGACCTTGGAAATAACCGGGAACTGTTCAACTGGATTATCACATTAACAATTTGAATCAAATAAAGAGACATTAACCATTTGAATCACCTCAACCACACTTGTTGAACTTGACCAAATGTCTATAACATAGCACTAATAAAGGTACAAAGTAACACAAACAAAGGTACAAAGTAACACAAACAAGGTACAAAGTAACACAAACAAGGTACAAAGTTCATAAACGTTTTTTTTTATCTAAAATACAATTGAACTTGACCATTATAGTACCTCTCAAACATAGGTAAAGTTTAAATTCGGGTCTCCTTGTCAAACTCACTCGGGTGCTTATCTCAACCATTATGGCGTTCAACAAGAGAGACCTCAAAAATAGTCCGATTATCGCATTAACCATTTGAACCACCTCAACCCCACTTGTTGAAATTGAAACAAATATCTATAACATAACACTAACATAGGTACGATGTTCATAAATGTCTTTTTAATCTAAGATACTATTGAACTTGACCATTAAAGGCCTCTCAAACTTAGGTAAAGTTTAAATATAATTGGTGACAAAAGATGAAATTATAAAATAAAAAGAAATAAGAAAATAATATTCCATTTGAGAGAATCAAACCAGAATATCCTATGGGAAAGCCAAATATCCAAACCGTTGGACAAGAATGAATTTTTAGTGTAGTTGTCTTGGAGTCTTTTGTCTAATCGCTAAAGAGTTTTACTATAATGTTTTGGGTAATGTCTAACTCTTCGACACGTCCTTTCATATGTGTGATAGAATTCTCAGAGTTACCGAGACGTTTTGAGCTGTTCGATCGTGTGGCTCTTTCTTCAAAAGGGTCAATATCAAACATCAGGTCTTTGATTGGCAACCCATCCAGAGGAGCGTTGATTGCATCGATGCCATCAACCNGTTTGTGTTTTTGGATTTTGAGTTTGTTAAGCCCAACATGAGCTTGGCTTGGGGTGTGGTTCTCTACAACCCTCCTTGTCAAACTCACTCGGGTGCTCATCTCAGTCATCTCAGTCATGATGGCGTTCTTTGAAAATGACTGGATTATTAAATTAACCATTTGAATCACCTCAACCTCACTAGTTGAAATTGAACCAAATATCTATGACATAACACTATTAAAAGTTTAAAGTTCATAAAAGTCTTTTTAATATAAGATACTATTGAACTTGACCATTATAGTGCCTCTCAAACCAAGTTCATAAAAGTCTTTTGAATTTAAGATACTATTGAACTCATCCATTATAGTGCTTCTCAAACCCAGGTAAAGTTTAAATATAATTGGTGACAAAAGATGAAACTATAAAATAAAAGAAATAAGAAAATAAAATTTCATTGTCGAGACTCAAACTCGGGTCTCCTCGATGAAAGCCAGATCTTCTGTGTAATGTCTAACTCTTCTACACGTTCTTTTTATGTACGTGATAGAGTTCTCAGAGCTACCTAGAGTTCTTAGAGCTACCGCCACGTTTCTTATTCTTCGATCGTGTGGCTCTTTCTTCAAAAGAGTCAACATCAAACATTAGGTCTTTGATTGGAAACACATCCAAGGGAGCGTCGATTGCTTCAATTCCATCAATGGTCTTCCCATGATTTTTTGGTGCATGACTAGTTTTTTATACAATTCACATTCGAGCGCCACCATAGTTTTGCATCGTCCATGAGATGCATTGTGGGCCAACGTAACTCTCAAGTCCTCTGAGCAAGTTCCTATAGTCTTAAAGTATAATATCAAAACATATTAACGTATTTGATATGTTAAATATTAAAATAATTGACGTGTATCATAAACATCAAATAAAAATATATATTTGAAATTTGAATGAGATTCATATTAATTAAACATATATTATGATATTCTACAACATTTTAATATTATTTAAATAAGATATTATATCTTAATGTATTCGGCATTCAAATATATAATTTGACAAAAATTATCACAATTTCACTGTAAATAGAACCCTAGGGTTAAGTCAAAAAGCATCAAACACTAAATACTCTGACATTTTAAGTGATATTTTGAAGAGAAGCTGATAAGGTTTTCAAAGAGCATGTGGTCATGTCTGACATTTTAGGTTAACCAACCGGTTGAAAAGAAACCATAATTTCTGATGTTGGTAATTAACTACAAACCTTTGAATAAGTTTTAGAATAAATAAGATATCCAATCCAAAACAAAAATGATTTGATAAAAAGAATTTAGAGTCAAATGTTTTTATAAAATTCGATATGAAATTGGGATTTCGGAAAATTCTAATTTCCTAAAAGGACAAATATAAAATAGCATTTAATGTCCAGTTTAGAAAATATGAGAGGAACGTCATGCGATTTAGGCTAAAAAACTCTCCATCCGAATTTCAGATGATTATGAATGATATTTTCAATCCTTTCAAAAAAATTCAATTGTTTATATGGATGATGTGTTGATATTTTCTAAAACCATTAAGATCAACACTTTAAAGAAATCAGTTAGTTGTGTCCATACCAAAAATCAAATAATATCAAACTCATATCCATTTTCTTGGATTTTAAATTTATTTGAGCCTTATAAAATCCTTCAAGACAAACTCAATGGACTATTGAATGGGTTTTATAAGGCTCAAATAAATTTAAAATCCAAGAAAAAGATATGAGTTTGATATTATTTAATTTTGGGTATGGACACAACTAGCTGATTTCTTTAATGAATGTAGGTAGAAGTTTAAAGTGTTGATTTTAATGGTTTTAGAAAATATCAACACATCATCAATATAAACTATTGAAATTTTTTTAAAGGATTGAAAATATCATTCATAATCTTCAGAAATTCGGATGGAGCGTTCTTTAGGCTAAATGGCATGATGTTCCTCTCATATTTTCTAAACTGGACATTAAATGCTATTTTATATTTGTCCTTTTAGGAAATTAGAATTTTCCTAAATCTCAATTTTATATCGAATTTTATAAAAACATTTAACTCTAAATTCTTTTTATCAAATCATTTTTGTTTTGGATTGGATATCTTATTTATTCTAAAACCTTATACAAAGGTTTGTAGTTAATTACCAGTATCAGAATTTCTGGTTTCTTTTCACCATGTGTTTAACCTAAAATGTCAGACATGACCACATGCTCTTTGAAGACCTTATCAGCTTCCTCCGCAAAATATCACCTAAAATGTCAGAGTATTTAGTGTTTGATGCTTTTTGACTTAACCCTAGGGTTTTATTTACGGTGAACTTGTGGTAATTTTTGTCAAATTATATATTTGAATACCTTATCAGATTGCACCTAAAATTGCTAAATGAAGGAGCTGACAATGACTTTGTCATGATATTGGCGAGCTAATCCTTGGAAGAAATTAGTCGAACATCAAGCTGACGACTCGATACTCGTTCATGAACGAAGTGATAACCAACCTCAACATGCTTTGTTCGTCGATGAAAGATTGGATTGGCGGACAGGTAGGTGGCACCATTGTTGTCACACCACAGGCTAGGCGCTCGCGCTTGCGAGATCCCGAGCTCACGCAAGAGAACTTGGATCCAAATTAATTCGATAGTGGCATCAGCAACTGCCTTATATTCGGCCTCAGTACTAGAATGAGAAACTGTTGATTGTTTCTTCGAACTCCAAGAGATAAGATTGCCACCAAAAAAGATCACATAGCCTCCAATGCTTCGACGATCATCAGGATTCCCAGCCCAATAAGCATCTGAAAAGGAACTCAACAAATCAGTGCTGGACTTTGTAAGACACAAACCCATATCAATAGTGTCATGTAGATAACAGAGAATTCGTTTGACTGTCGCCCAATGTATAGATGTTGGGGAGGACATGAATTAACACACTCTATTGACACAGAATGATATATCAGGACGTGTTAGAGACAAATATTCGAGAGCACCAACGACACTCCGATAGCGAGTAGTATCCTCAGGCTAAAGCTTTTCACCACCATCCAATAACAACTTCTCACTAGTAAGCATAGGTGTGGGCACACCTTTGGAGGTGAGCATATTGGTTCTAGACAATAAATCTTGAATGTATTTATGTTGTGTCAGAATAAGTCCATTAGAAGTATGGCGGACCTCAATCCCAAGAAAATAACTCAAAATTCCAAGATCTTTGACGGCAAAATCATCCTGAAGCTGTGTAAGAAGTTTCTCAGTAGCCGTAGAAGATGAGATGATGATAATAATGTCATCAACATAGATGAGGATATACATCTGAATGCCCGTCTTGTTAAAAATAAAAAGAGAAACATCAGCCTTTGAAGGTGTAAAATCCAGTTATAATAGTTTGGAGCGAAGACGAGAAAACCAGGCACGCGGAGCTTGTTTAAGACCATAAAGCAACTTATCCAGCTTGTAGTGATAACCAGGGTGTTGAGAATCCACGAATCCAGGGGGCTGCTTCATAATATCTTCATTAAGAAAGCCATGAAGAAAAGAATTTTGAGTATCAATCTTCTGAATAGCCCAACCACGAGAAATAGCAAGAGACAATAAGAGTCGAATGGTAGTGGGCTTAACAATTGGACTAAAGGTATCATCATAATCAACGCCATACTGCTGTTTAAAACATTTAGCAACCAGGCGTGCTTTGTAGCGATCAATAGAGCCATCTGGCTTTTACTTGAGTTTGAAAACTCATTTGCAATCAATAATGTTAAGACCAGCACGAGGAGGAACTAAGTGTCATGTCTTATTTTTTTGAAGTGCCTGAAATTTATCATTCATTTCCTGACGCCAGAGGGGATGCTCCATAGCAGTAATATGTGAAGTAGATTCAGAGGCAGAAGACCGAATTACAAAATATGTTATTGTTCCATCTCTACGCACCTTGGGTTTCTTGATATTGTGCTTCAATCGAGTACTATACGGATGAGTAGTAGGTGCAGGATCCACATTTGAGGGGACAGTCGTATCAGCCGTTGCGAGAGGAGCAACCGATGCTACAGTAGTTGGTTAACCATCGTTCAAGGATTTGACCAGGCATTGTGCAATATCATCTGCTGGCGGAGGAGCCGAGGCCTCAATTATTGGCGGAACAACCAACGCCGATTTGCATGGCAGCGACACGGAGGATTGCTGCGGCAATTCCGAAGCTGATGTAGACACCAAATTTTTTGCATCCAAAGAGTTAGTAGGCACAGACATATGCATGTGATCATTCTCTAAATTAGTACTGCTATTACCCAAATGATTGGGGAAGAATTAGGTGGAGCTCTCTTGAATGGAAAAACATTTTCATCAAATATGACGTCTCTAGACATATTGACACGACCAGATTCGGTGTCAAGACACTTATACCCTTTTATGTAAAGAACTGTAGCCTAGAAAGACACATTCTTTTGATCAAAAAGAGAGCTTTTGTTTGTTATAAGGACGGAGATGAGGCCAACAAGCACACCAAAATTTTTGTAATAAGGAGTAATTTGCTAGGGTATGAAAAAGATGCTCTAAGGGGGTAGGCCAGTTTCAACAATATGATGGTACTTGCGTTCAGTAGGCCCATTTTGTTGGCGTGTGTGAGGGCACGAAACATGATGAGCAATTCCAAGGGAACGAAAAAATGTGTTATGAATTTTCAGATATTCCCCACCCCAATCAGATTGACCCACTTGATTTTAGTATCTAGAAGGCGCTCAAGATGAGCTTGGAATTGCAAAAATATACGATGAGCTTTTGTACGATCATGCATCAAATAAATCCATGAAAATTTACTGAAATCATCAATGAAGCTAATATAATATTTAAAACCCCCAACAGATGGAGGTGCAGGGCCCAAAACATCCGAAAAAATAAGTTCCAAAGATGACGAAGACCTATGGGAAGAACTAGTATATGGTAACTGATGACTTTTTGCTGATTGACACGCATTACAAATTGACAAAGATGACTCACTAGCACACAGAATATTATTGAGACGCAAAATTGATTTTACTACTTGAGATGAAGGATGTCCAAGATGTGCATGCCATTGGGCATGAGTAGTAGATCTGCTCACCAAGGCATGCTTGAGATCATCGACATCGGATGGCTTAATAGGATAAAGACCAAATTTACACCTCCCATCTAGGAGACTTTTCCTTGACCGTCGATCCTTAATAGAAAAATGTCAAGGATGGAATTCAAAAAATACGTTATTATCACGAGAAAATTTATGAACGGAAAGAAGATGTTTGGAAATTTCAGGCACATGCAAAATATTACACAATGCAAGAGGACGAGTAGCAGTATTAATTAGAGAATGACAAGTATGCAAAACACGCAAACATGCTCCATTGCCAACTTTAACTTGTTCACCTCCATGATAGCATTCACGCACAGCAAGACGATCCATGTCACTGGTGATATGATCCGTCGCGCCTGTGTCACTGTACCAATTTGGGTCAATCTTGTAAGAGGAAGTAGCCGACAGTACCGTAGTTGGAGTAGAAGAAGGTTCATCTTGATAGGACTCATCCATCCTATGCCAGCAGCGGATAGCAGTATGCCCCACTTTGCCGCAGATCTGGCAGGAAGGACAAGCAGAAGGGTCACGACGATCACCAGCAGGACGAGAGGGTGCATAACCTTGAGAACGACCACGACCACGATCCCTATGCCCACGATTCTTCTGCTGACCACCACGACCAACATAATTGGCAGAAGATCCAAGATTTAACTGAAGTTCAGCACGACCAGTACAATTGGCAAAAGATCCCGGATTTAACTGAAGTTCAGTCTGGTGTTGTAGTTGGCGAGCTTCAAACGTCATTAGATGTGCAAACGCATCATCAAGCGTGAGGGCTTCACTCTTGGTAGTCATTAAGGTGACGAAGGGATCCTAGTCAGGGCCAAGACAAGCGAGAAGATACGCGATCACATCATCATCCTGCAAGGCAGAGTCGGTGGCAGCCAGCTTGGTGGCCAGCCCTTTGATCTTGCAAAAATAATTTGCAGCAGATTGATCTCTTTTCTTGGACGTGGCGAGCTCAACACGAATATAAGTAGTGCGAGCACGAGTTGACGACAAAAATATCCGCTGCAGAGTATCCCACGCCTCCTTGGACGTAGTAGCAGCAACTACATCGTGAAGAATCTCGTCAGACATGGAGGAGAGAAGGCCGCTAAGGACCTATTGATCCTGATCATACCACTGATATAGGCAGGATTAGAGACCAGCTCAGCACCAGCAGCAGTTGAGGAAGGGACCAGCTTGGCAGGTGTGGCATTCGTGCCATCAAGGTAGCCCATAAGCTTCGTACTCCGTAGGTAGGGGAGGAGCTGGGCGTGCCATATGATGAAGTTATTTTTGGTTAGACGAATTGTGATAGCATGGTGTAGAGAGATTGGGCCAAAGGTCGCCATGGTAGTTGAGATGGTATTGGAGATGGAAGATGGGGAGGAGGAAGAAGATATGGTAGACATTTAAAAAATAAACGTTAGCTCTGATACCATGTTAAGTTGAATGGCACAATGACCTCACCTAGGGTCACGACCTCATGTATTTATAGATGTGTATAATGAAGATTACATTCTAAATCATAGATTTAGTAACAAACCATAAAATCATATATTTGGTAACAAATCAGTAAAACATAGATTTGGTAACAAACTAGTAAACCACTAGATTATCTTACTATATACAGATATGATTTATACTACGTTTAACAAGGTTGAGGTGATTCAAATGGTTGATGTGATAATCCAGTCATTTTTAAGGTTTCTTTTGTTGAACGCCATCATGGCTGAGATGACTGAGATGAGCACCCGAGTGAGTTTGACAAGCAGGGTCGTAGAGAACCACACCCCAAGCCAAGCTCATGTTGGGCAACAAACTCTAAATCCAAAAACACACTCTTAAATGAGAACCGGGATGCTAAGGAATTAAAAAACTTTATTTTTGACGTAGAACAATATTCGAAGGTTACAGGAACTTGCTCATAGGATCTAAGAGTAACGTTGGCCACAATGCATCTCATGGACGTTGGCGTTCGAAGGATGATGATATAAAAAATGGGTCATGCATCATAAACTCATGGGAAGACCGTTGATGGAATCGATGCATTCGAAGCTCCCCTGGATGGGTTGCCAATTAAAGACCTTACGTTTGATGTTGACTCTTTCGAAGAAAAAACCAAACGATCGAACACCTCGAAATGTCGTGGTAGCTCTAAGAACTCTATCATACGACCTAAGAGTTAAGGGCTACAGGAACTTTCTCATATGACCTGAGAGTTACATTAGCCGCAATGCATCTCATGGACGATGTAAAACTATGGTAGTGCTCGAAGGTGAATGGTATAAAAAATGGGTCATGAACCATAAACTCATTGGAAGATCGTTGATGGAATCGATGCAATTGACGCTCCCCTAGATGGGTTGTCAATCAAAGACCTAACATTTGATGTTGACTCTTTTGAAGAAAGAGCCACACAATCAAACAGCTCAAAACGTCGCGGTAACTCTAAGAACTTTAACACACATAGGGAAGGACGTGTCGAAGAGTTAGACATTAAGCAAAAGATCATGCTAAAACTCTTTAGCGATCTGACAAAAGACTTCAGGACATCTACACCAAAAATTCATTGTTGTCCAGTGGTCAGGATATTTGGCTTTCACCCAGCAGGCCTGGGTTTGATTATCGGCAATGGAATATTATTTTCTTATTTCATCTTATTTTACAGTTTCTATCTTTGATTAAAAAGACTTTTATGAACTTCGTACCTTTGTTAGAGTTATATTATATATATTTGGTTCAATTTCAACTACTGGGTTGAGGTGATTCAAATGGTTAATGCGATAATCGGACTATTTTCGAGGTCTCTCTTGTTGAACGCCATCATGGTTGAGATTAGCACCCAAGTGAGTTTGACAAGGAGACCCGAATTTAAACTTTACCTACGTTTGAAAGGCACTATAATAGTCAAGGTCAATGGTATTTTAGATTAAAAAGACTTTTATGAACTTTGTACCTTTGTTAATGTTACTTTGAACGTTTATTTGTGTACTTTGTACGTTTATTTGTGTTACTTTGTACCTTTGTTAGTGTTATGTTGTAGACATTTCGTCAAGTTCAACAAGTGGGGTTGAGGTAATTCAAATGGTTAATGTTACTTTATTTGATTTAAATTGTTAATGTGATAATTTAGTTGAACAGTTACCGGTTATTCCAAGGACTCTCTTATTGAATGCCAATAAGGCTGAAATGATTGAGATGAGCACCCATGTGAGTTTGACAAAATTGAAATAAAATCAATAAAATTGAAAAAAATTGGAAAAAAATGAGCCTTATGACACTTCCTTCAACTCGAAGGGCGGTAAACCAAGGATTCCTTCGCCCAAGACCCACGATCCAACTCCCAACATGAAAATGATAAGCTATAGAACCATTCCAAGAACCTCAATGGATGGGTTACAAACTCTCATTACCAATCTCGACAACTGGACGTGTCATCGGCATTAGAAGAATGATAGCATCAGAGCAAGTCATGGGGATAGAAGATCTCGTTGAAGGATGATAGACCAACCATAATCTTCAGCCCAACGAGCCAAGCTTTTGTAGAAGCAAGAACCCTTGTATTAAAGAAATTACCATCTTCTTATACAAAATTTGGATCAACCAAGATATAAAAGCTAGAATTAGATTATGAGATCCAACCATGAGAAGCAAGATTTTGAACGTTTTTCTAAATTGAGTCTCTCCAAATCAAACTTGATCAAGGCTTGATTAAATTAATCAGATGCAATCTACCACAAGAATTGCATGAAACTTAGAAACGACAAAGATATGCTCACATTTCTATAAGGGGGAACGTCTCAACTTGAGAGATCAATTTCATTGATCACAAATATGCTTTTACATAATAATTTGTGGGTATTTATAGTCTCCCCACAAAAGAAGTTAGTGACCGTGATTTAATCTCGATCCTTTTAAATCTCCACAGAAGACGAAGCCAATTTGAGCATTACAAACTTTATGAAATTAAAATAATAAATAAAGTTTTCTAACCACTCATGAAATGATGCTTGCAACTTCATCCGCTACTTCAACTGTGCAAATATTTACTTTTGAATCTCCAAATGGTCTTGACTCAAACGATTCAGATTGTAACACATGAAATGATGGTTGAATCTAGCCTATCCAATTTTGTAGATGAAGTATGAATGCTTGTTGAATCTTCTTGGCCTTGGGTTGTGTAATAGGTTCAGTTGGAACACAGTGATTCTTATCATCATCCCCCTCCTCAAAAGGATTCGTCCTCGAATTAGAAAAATCATCACCTACATCAAAAGAACTCAACTCAGCAACATTGAAAGTAGAATGTACACCGTGATTCTTATCATCATCCCCCTCTTCAGGATTCGTCCTCGAATCAGAAAAATCATCACCTATATCAAAAGGACTCAACTTAGCAACATTAAAAGTAGAATATATTGACAATTCTACGGGAAGATCAATTTTATTATTCCATGCAATAAAATGAGTCATTTTACTAAATGTCTTATAGTGCATTTACAGTCAAATAAAGAATTAGGAATCCACATTTTACTAAATGTTTTACTAAATGTCTTATAGTGCATTTATGGTCAAATAATGAATTATCTTTAGTCAAATAAATAATTCATCAGTAAAATTATTTACGCTAATTCATTGAAGTTTTAAAACGAAATCATCTCTAAATTTAGATAAGATACTAAGTTATACTACTTGAATCAGGTGTCGTAAAGGTCGAACTAACGAACACGTGACCTTCAAATCTTCAATAGTACGCTCTCCCAACTAAGCTATCCCTTGTAACATTGAAAATGAAAATTCTGGAATTTTAAAAAGAAATAATCACTAAATTTAGATTAAATAGTCAAGTAATTTTAAAAAGAAATAATCACTAATTTTAAATTGAATATTCGCGTTATGCAAGTTAGTCAACTTGAATTAGGTGCAGTGAAAGTGAATCAAACACATGGTTTTCAGATCTTTACTGACGCTCTCCAAACTGAGCTATCCCCGGTAACATTAAAAATAAAAATTCATCGGTAAAGATATTTTCACTACTTCATTGAGATTTTAAAAAGAAATAATCACTAATTTTAGATTGAATAGTCAGGTTACGCAACTTAGTCAACTTGAATCAGGTGCGGTGAACGTGGATCAAACACTGTGACCTTGAATGAAAACTCATTAGCAAAGGTATTTAGGTAATTCATTGATATTTTAAAAAGAAATAATCACTTGAATCAGGTGCAGTGAACGTGGATCAAACACGTGACCTTGAATGAAAACTCATTAGCAAATGTATTTAGCTAATTCATTGATATTTTAAAAAGAAATAATCACTAATTTTAAATTGAATAGTTAGGAGAAGTTATGTGACTTGAATCAGGTGCGGTGAAGAAGGTGGATTGAACACATGACCTTTAGATTTTCAGTCTGACACTTTCAAACTGAGTTATCCTCGCTAATACTTGAAAAAAAAATCATAAGTAAAGGTATTTCCGCTAATTCATTATATTTTAAAAAGAAATAATCACTAATTTTAGATTGAATAAATTTATGCAACTTAATGGACTTATGCAACATAAACCAAGTGCGGTGAACGTGAATTAAACATGTAACCTTCAGATATTCAGTCCCAACTGAGTATCCCCGCAAAAATTAAAAATCAAAATTCATGTGTAAAAGTATTTCCTCTAATTCATTATACATTGAAATTTTAAAAATAAATAATAACTAATTTTTTATTGAATAGTTAGCTTATGCAAATGGAAACAGGTGCAGTGAATGTGGAGAGTAAACACGTGACATTCAAATATTTAGTTTGACACTCTCCTAGCTTAAGGTCGCGATTAAGAACATAACAAGAAGTAATATCATAGCTTAAAGTCGCGATTAAGAACCTACTAGTAGGCTACTTACTAAGTTTTACTCACTCCATGTTTATCATTTTCTTTCAAGTAACTAAGAGTTGGTCGTGGATGAGAGCAGACTTTGGAGTGTGGGCCATGGACTAACCTCTGTTTTTAATCTAGTATTTTTTGTTCTTCTTTTGAGTCTGCTTCTCATTTTGTGTTTGTCACGAGTATGTATATGTAACACCCCAAAAATGAAGGAAATTAGCTCCCATAAGAATATGCCACTCATGAAAGACCCAAAGGATAGAAAGGAAAAAAATTAAAGGATTAAGCAAGAACAAGAGACTTAGTCAAGTCAGTACCCTAACAAGTGATTTCAAGGAGTTGAAAGGCCTTTTGAAAAGGATTGGAAAGGAAAAAGTAAATGAAAAGGGCAAAATAGTCATTTTATCAATTATATAAAATCTTACCGAATTTGTAATTCCTTATCTTGAAGGAATCTAAGGATTCAAAATAAGGGGAAAATTATCAAAAAGCGATGAGGAATTTGTAGAAAAATTATGGATTTTTCGAGAAAAATAATAATAAAATATTCGGAAAGTGGCAAATTACCAAAATACCCCTAGAAGAATTGATAATTACAGAAATGCCACTCTAATTAGAATCAGAGCATCTACCGTGACCATCCGAGTAAAATCCTTCGAACTCAAATCTCAACCATTGGATCTCCTCCAAAATTTGATATGATCTAGAATGAACACGCACGGATCATTACATCCAACGACTAGTATTCAAAGCCAAGGTCGATAAGGCTATGATCGGAGTTGATATCTCCAAAAAATTATCCAGAAAGTTCGATCTCTAAATAACGAAGATTCAAGAGCTCTCAATGTCGGTTTAAGCTCCTCCTATAAAGTCTAAAGTATGAGCAACAATACGGAATAAGAATCGAGAAAGGTCAATCCCCCAATCGAAGGCAATAAGCGTTTAGATTATGGGTCTCCTACTCTCAGATTTCTTCCAAATTCGAGATCAATCCTCCACCATTTCTCTTCAAACTTATTTCTACCGTTTCTCAACAAGATTACCCACAAGTTCTATGTAGGAATAAAGTGCTGAAAGTGCCTCGAAACCATTCCTTCCCAATTCAATCCGCCATTGAAGAACTTCAAGAAAAACTTGAAAATCCAATCCGAGGATACATGATGATTCGTCGAGCAAGAATGATTCTAATCAATTTCTGCACCTCCAAGGAATGCTTTCATAGAAGACCACGAAGAAAAATAGCCTCGATAGCGTGCCGAATTGAAGGAAATAGGTTTCGAAATTAAATTTGGGGATAAGAGTCAAATTCTTATCTACGATCTCTTTTCCTTCAAATTAAGGATTCCTCTAGCTTTAGAGGAAGAAGTTGAGTAAACTTAATGAAGGAATCGAGAGCTCAAACATCGTAGAATAAGCTACCCATGAGATCGAAAATCTGGCGTTTTGAGTGAGTTGCATACCGAGAACGTTTTCTGGAAATTAAGGTCCTACACTCAAAGACGTTCCTCCAAACCAATTCCTTTAGCCTTAAGAAAGGATATGGAAGTGGTTCAATGAAGAAATAGAGCCTTGAAACCTCTAAAATCGGCTGCCCAATAAGAAATCCTTTGTTTTATCTCAAGCGATAAATCAGATTTTGGATGAACTTTTGAAGCGAATATCTTAGGCTACGATCCACGAGAAGGTATCAAATCAATCCCTAGCCCTTCCTTGTAACACACATCTTTAAGTTGCAGGAAGAAATCGAGGAGAGAAACTCTGTAAATGTGGATGTTAAAATATTTTTCATCGGTGTCCATCATTAGTTGTGAGTGGCTCTAGCATTGACAATGGTGTTCCTTACTATTTTGTGATTTGTCCAGACCTCGACATACATAATATATATATATATATTCATTTAACTATAACACATATGGTCCATGGAAGAATTATAATGGCTACTACCTAAATTATAACATAAAGTTGATAATTGATGTCCAATTAGCCAACCCTAAATTTGTAATCATTGTGGATTGATTGAAATAACAATGGAAGTAATTTAAACTCCTAGTACCTTAAATGAAGTTGGTCTCTTCTAATAAAACATGAATTTCTCTTTAATATCATTAATACAATTATGCTTCATTTTAAACCTACCAAACATGAAACTAAAAATAAGTTCAATTTAACTTCATTTTATGGTCATCTTAAATGACGTGTAGGATATATTCTTGATTTACCTTGATATTTCATATTAGTTAAGCTTTTTTCAAAATCACAATTAGACAACAACAAAGATGAACTTGGGTCGGTTTATTATTTTAAATAAAATTTCTTTCTCCAATCCTATTCCTAATAACTCTTCTACTAAATTCATATTATGCTAAGAAACAAATTTTTTACTCGCAAGAAGTAAAATTTGCAACTTTAACTAAAATTTCATCCAAACAAATTTTATGGTTAGAAATTCTAGTGTTCATCCATAATATACAACCACTACCTAAATTATGACCAAAAAAATTTGAAAACATAAGTTGTAGTTGAAAATTACAAAAAACAATCCTCTAAATCCAAGAACTGATTAGTCAATCCTAAAGATAGTAACTAACCTAGAGTAATTGAAGCTCTACATGAAGTAATTTAAAGTTTCAGTTACTTAACTAAAGTTTATCTCGTCTTTAATGAAATATGAGTTGCACTTAAGTTCATGAATAGTTTATAGACTCTAACTCTTAGTACTATTAATGCAATTATATTTCATATGAGTTTATCATAAATCAAACTAAGGTACATTCAATACAACATCATTTTCTTGTCATACGAAGCAAAATAGAAGAATTAAATCAAACAAACTGATGAACTAAGACGAATAAATCCAACCCAACCCAAACTGATTTGTTTGATTCATTTGTTGGGTTGCAATTTATTTGATAACACTTGCATATTAGAACAATTCAATATTACATACCTTACTTACAAGTAAAATACTAGACCATCAACTTTTTGTTTTATAGTCCAACAACCGCTCAAGAAAATAGATTTTAAACTTGAGAGAAAAAAATATATTGAGTAGGTATTAAAAATGTTGCATTTTTTTTAAAGGGCATTTGGTCTAGTGGTATGATTCTCGCTTAGGGTGCGAGAGGTCCCGAGTTCAATTCTCGGAATGCCCCCCTATGTTCAATTCATCAAAAGATGAGCCTCAAAGAATGAATATAGGCATGCCTATACAAATCGTAACTTTCGATATTTGCTTTACTTGTGTACTCCACTATATGTGTCTCAAATGGAACTATCAAACTAAAGCTGATCTAAAATATAATAATAATAATTGCTCATGGATTTTATTAACAAAGAAAATAAATGAAATAATGATGATAGATTCCATAAAAAATTTAATATATAGTCCATAATAAGGGCATTTGGTCTAGTATGATTCTTTCTTTGGGTGCAAGAGGTGTCGAGTTCGATTCTCGAAATGCCCTTCCAAAAAAGAAAAAAAAGCACAATTTTTGAAAGAAAAATAAATGAAAAGAAATAGAATAGTTGTAAAATAATTATCAATGGGGCCTAACCCAAAGGAATGCGTGGCAATGCACAACTTCAACTAGTATAAATTTCATATATATTGAGGCACGAAAAAGAACTTTCAACTAGTATAAATTTCATATATATTGAGGCACGAAAAATATATAGACTAGCAACTAAGAACTTTCAACTATTATAAATTTCATATATATTGAGGCACGAAAAATATATAGACTAGCAACTAAGAACTTTAGATCTACTATAAACGCATTTGGTCTAGTGGTATGATTATTTTTTTGGGTGTAAAGGCCTCAAGTTCGATTCTCAAAATGCCCCCAACAATACTATATCAAAATGAATTAGGCAAGATAATATGATTTAAAATGTGGTTTTTAAACATTGAACCAAGAAGATGAGAATAGAGAATGAAACATAATCTTGGAAGAATAAAGATCGTTTCGAGCCCGACTTCAAAAAGAGCATTACACAAATTGTTCTATTGTATTCTTTCTAGAAACTTTTCATTATGTTGTCCACTGTCGTCACAATTCTTTTAAGGAAGATGCGCCCAAATAACCGATGAAGAAGTTTCAGAGAGCCATAGGTTCGAATCCTGTCACCTTGATGTGGTATTCTCAGGGGCCGAAGTGCAAAGCCCTATAGCCTATCTGTGGTCAAGAAGGCAGGCGAACCGTGCACACTGAAAAAAAAATGAAGATCTCCTTTTCTATCACACAAATTGTCATTCTTTTGTATTTTGAAACCCCTTACCTTATTAGTCATCAGACAGGTTTTTGGTATAATATATCGAGATAATTATTATGAAAAACCTATTCCACTAGTGTGACTTAGAGACCATTTCTTTGTGGTATCAGTCATGCTATTTGAATAGCCTGAAGTCATCATAGCCTCTCCACCGGTTCAGAAGACTCCTTTGGCATCAATGTGCTCCAATGAAAGAGATCAGACCCTTTTCTGAACCAGAACTGGGCACAAAACACCGAGGTAGAAAGTTGAAAGCGAGCTCTTTTCGCATATACGCAATCTCAAAGCCCAATTAGCTCAAGGATTGTCTCCTCGACCCTGGCGAGTATGAGTGCTTGGTAAGAGAGAATGTCGAATGAGAAAGACATTTGATTACGACAACATTCGCAACTACCAAAGTGCACTAAACCTAGTAGAGATCTTCGACCTAACGATAATGGAACTTCAAGCCCATTTAATAAATCAGCTTTGTACCTTATTGTTGACCGAACCGGATGCACGCCAGGCCCAAATTCTTTCTCAATCACTCGGAGACGAAAGGAAGATCAGATCTGAAGTTTACGAATCGAAGAGAAAGTGGATCTGAGTTCTACACGCTTTTATTTTCAAAAGCTTCGCTTGCCTACGGTACTTTATTCAGAATGTGCAACAATACGGTCATCTCTCAGCCGTGTATAGAGAATTCCTTGATCATTTCCTTGGCGGATAACACAAATGAAAACGTTCAGATTCAATATTTTTGTTTAATTCGTAAATAAAACAAAAAATGCGGTTAAATATATTGTATATATGTAGTGCATTCTCCCTAATTTGAATTCGAACACTTCGAACTCACTCGTCACACTGTTCTATGGTTTAGTTCGATATGAGCTAGTAGAGGGACCTAATGGACCTATAGATCATGGGCTCCAATGATTCAAGATTAACCGGTTAAACTCATTAACCTTGTTAACCAACATTCGTTAACTACTAGAACATTCCACTATAGCCTAGTAGTTGCACTCCCCTCACTATAGATATATTTTTGTCCATTTGATATAACCATGATTAGTAAGTCAATCCTTCACAGGTTGTTCGTAACTAGAGCTGGGTCAATTTACCGTTTTACCCCTGAAGCTACTTCTTGTTTCTTATGTCTCACTGATCCTCTAATGAACAATTGGTTTGTGGTCCAACCAGTAAATCGAATCCCTCTCAGGCCAATGAGAGGGTGGGACCCCTTGTTCAAGACTTGGAGTCAGTATTTAAGGGAACTACCTCTCTTCTATCCCTAAAAGTGGGTAGGAGTGAATTCCATCTTGCACCCTACGTCCCCAGCCATTTACCCTCTTACCCCTAAAATGGGAGGCCTATTGAGTCGGCAAACTTGAGCCACTCTCACCCATGCAAATCTAAGGGTAATTGCGAATAAACATGGAGTTCATGGTTAGCTCAAGATTAAGATCGAGTTACTTAGGTCATCGAATGAAAAGAAAATCAGTCTCAACAGTAAACGACATTATAAAGTGAGAGTGATTTTCTTCATGGTCTGATCTTATGCAATACTCATTACATAGGACACCCCCATTCACTTGTCTGTACATGTACAATTTAGTGATCAAATTGTTTATATCATATACAAAAGTGGGCCACATCCATAGTGTCCCCAGAATAAGGTACTCAGTCTTATCCTTATATTATAGATCATTTTGACTATATACTTGAACTTGATCAACTCTTATGTCTCTACTTATAGTTCAAGTAATCATACTATAGCTAGAGTGTTCTTAGTTTATTGGATTTAGATTAATGATCGTAAAGTTCACTTTATTCAATAACAAACTTTACTGAATAAACAACAATAATAACTTTATTAAAAATAGAATATGCTTTTGTTTACAAACTATGAGTTTAGGACATAAAACCCAACAAACTCCCACTTGGACTAAAACTCTAGTGGGGTTTTATAACGTTGAGTAGAGACAAAGACATAAATACAATAAACTAGGGCATCACATACTCATGCCTTTTCTCCCACTTGCCCTAGATTACCTAACTCGTAGTCCTAGACTCACTAGGTGCCCTTCATACACTTTAGCCGTGAGGGGCTTTGTAAATGGATCAGCAATGTCGTGCTCTGAAGCTATCTGTGTGACGATCACATCTCCTCGTTACACAATCTTTCTTATGAGATGATATTTGGGCTCAATATGTTTTCCTCGCTTATGGCTTCTTGGTTCTTTTGAATTTGCCACTGCTCCACTGTTATCACAATAAAGAGTGACGGGAATATGCTTATTTGGAACGACTTCCAAATCAATTAAGAACTTCCTAAGCCATACAGATTCTTTCGCTGCTTCACAAGCAACTGAATGTATTAATATAACACATGCGTTAGCAATTTGGATCTTAGGCACTTTTAGAACATCAATTATAGTAAATAACTAGCATGTTCATAAGTATTAAAACTTAATGAGTTTGAATACTAACCTTTTGTAGTTCAAATTTCTTTTTCCTCACGAACCGGTTTCGAACCACCACTAGTGTCTTCTCCACTATCCTCCGGCCTTAGAACGAGATTGTGGAATCCGGTGAGTGACTTATTCATGGGAGAGATTTTGTATATATAAAGAGAGTGTTTGTGAGAGGTTTTTCTCAAGGTTTTTCACCAACAAGAACCACCTTCCATGTACCATGATCACTCTATTTATAGAGTCATGTTTGCATGTTCATGCAAATTTGAGATCACCAAATTTTGACACTCAAAATTGCACTTAAATTTGTGGGATTTATTTGGAAAACATTCAAGTTTAGTTAAACCAAATTTTGACACCTAAAAACTCCACTCACATGGATTTTTCCATAAAATGAAGTCAACATTTTGACTTTCTTCATTTTGATTCAACAATCAATTTGAATTATTAATTTCAAATTAAAGTAATATTAAATGATTAATTAAACTATTTAATTAATATTTACTATTAATTCAAATGTCAATCCCAATTTAATTCCGACATATATTTGATTAAGATATTTAAATCTTATTTAAATATCTCAGATTCTCTCTTTTTGTTTAATTCGTAAATAAAACAAAAATGCGGTTAACCCATGACATTATGTATAAATCTAGATTCATCAATAATCCATGTACCAAGTACCTAGAATTATGTGAATAACATGCTAAATAATTTGCTAGGATCCATACCCATAAGGAACCATTATCTGCAATTACGATGTGTACTAAAAGGCCCCTATTCCTCTTTAGGTAGGATGTCCTGCAATATGTATCATGAGCTGGATGTTATGATAGGCCTACCTTTCCCATCAGCTAAACAAGATGTCCTGCACCACGATTTACCAGTAGGATTACATGATTATGACGACACCACTCATGTGTTCTTGGGGAGAAAATTGAAGGTTATTTTAGGGGAAGGTTTTCAGGATCAGTATATGATACATGACACGATGACCTCCTAGTTCTAAGATCCTTAAAACATAACAAGAAGTTAATATCCTAGCTTAAGGTCGCGGTTAAGAACCTACTAGTAAGCTACTTAGTTTTATTCACTCCATGGTTATCATTTTTTTTTCAAGTAACTAAGAGTTGGCCGTGGATGAGAGCAGACTTTGGAGTGTGTGCCATGGACTAACCTCTGTTTTTAAAATAGCATTTTTTGTTCTTTTGAGTCTGCTTCTTATTTTGTGTTTGTAACGAGTTTGTATATGTAACACCCCAAACATGAAGAAAATTAGCTCCCATAAGAATAAGCCACTCATGAAAGACCCAAAGGATAGAAAGGAAAAAATTTAAGTTTTAAGCAAGAACAAGGGACTTAGTCAATTGAGTACCCTAACAAGTGATTTCAAGGATTGGAAAGGAAAAAGTAAATGAAAAGGGCAAAAAAGTCATTTTATCAATTATCAAAAATCTTTCCCGATTTGTAATTTCTTATCTAGAAGGATCTCAAGATTCAAAATAAGGGGAAAATGATCAAAAAACAATGAGGAATTTGTAGAAAAATTATGGATTTTTCGTGAAAAATAATAATAAAATATTCGAAAAGTGGAAAATTACCAAAATACCCCTAAAAGAATGGATAATTAGAGAAATGCCACTCTAATTTGAATCAAAGCATCTACCGTGACCATCCGAGCAAAATCCTTCAAACTCAAATCTCAACCGTTGGATCTCCTCCAAAATTTGATATGATCTCAATGAACATGCACGGATCATCACATCCTCTTCATTGAGGCATATTGTATGATTGATGTCTCATGGTTCATATCAAATATTATCATAATAAGAATAATGAGGGGAATACACCAATTGTTGGGCAACAAAGTCAACACAAAGAAATTAGAAAAGAAATATGAAAACTTGAGTCGTGAAAAGTGTAAATTGGAAAAATCTTAGTGCCCGAGGACAATGTAGTGTTATGAAAACTAGCTTATATTGAATCTTCAAAGATTAATGTAAATTGTATGAAAATTGAGAGGAATCTTTTTCGTATGTTTGCAAGAGCTTAGCCATGCAGCAACAACGTGATGCTTCAAATACTCTTCCTTATGATTACATACTAATGGTTCGTGAGGTCAGAAGTCTTTCTTTAATGTTAAGGATATTTAGTCCTAAATTATAACATACTATATATATCATATTTGATCTTTTATTATAGGATATTTGTCTTCTATGAAAGATCACCATAGGTATCATGTTTTCCTTTTATTACCGGCTCTTTTCATTTATTGTTATTCCCCTATCCTTTATAATTTATTTGATTATTTGAGAACTTCATTTAGGTCTGGTGGTTTCAGCAAATACATGAAATTATAATGATGGTGTTAATATAACACATGCGGAAGCAATTTGGATCTTAGGCACTTTTAGAACATCAATTATAGTAAATAACTAGCATGTTCATGAGCAATTTCAGGAGTCTCTTCCAACCTACTAGGTGATGTTGAAAATCACTTCTTGGTTTGTTGAGTCTTCATGTCTTCTCTATTCGTGTCTTTCCTACTTTCTTCGCTTGAAACTTTTTCTTATTTGTATGACGTCATATCACCTACTTCTGCTTGATATCTTCTTGGTCAAAATAATAACGTTTCAAGTTACTAACGTGGACAACAAGATTAGTCCGCATCCATAAGAGCAATTAGATTCTATATGATGTTTTCATAATCATATGGATAACTTTAACTAGTCCATAGTGTTTTTTCACACCAGTCTTTGGTCTTGTTGCTTTGAACTCGAAGTTGATCTGACCTTAACTTATATGAACTCTTTATTTTTCTTGAAATTATTGTGGTTGACACTTCCAACTGACCTTTCTCTTCATCCGTCTAGATGATATTTCTATGTGAACATGTGTTGCTTCAGTGGTTTGTTTTTGTCTCCCTTCTTTAGTATCTAACCTTGTTTTTGTCTCTCCTGGTGGGGATAAATCCATTATCTGACCTTTTTTTTCGTCGTGGTGTTCATGTAGTGGCAATAAGGTTTCTATTGAGGTTGCCTCACTCAAGCTCCCCTTTTCAATTACAACAATAGCAGCAAGCGTAGATTCATCATGGCTATGATTCTTTCCCAATTGTAGTATCGACATCATTTTCAACCCTCTTGATTGATGGATATTTTTCTGAATGATCGTTGGGTTAGACTCCATTACTACTAGACATTTTGCTAGGGACATATAAATTACTTTGTGTTTCAACAGGACGTTCATTCCTGACACGACGTCGAAGTCATCCATTTCAACTATCACTAAACAATTTGCCAAGTCCAAGGCTTCAGCTTGATTAGAGTTCTCATTGTGACTCTTAAGACAGGCAAAGCATCCAATTTGACGGCGTTCATCTTTCCTGTATCTTGATGCCAAAGGATGTTAAAATATTTTGCATCGGTCTCCATCATGAGTTGTGGGTGGCTCTAGAGTTGACAATGGTGTTTCTTACTACTTTGTGCTTTATCCAGACCTCGACATACATAATATATATATATATTCATTTAACTATAACACATATGGTCCATGGAAGAATTGTAACTCATATACTCATTAATATTATAATGGCTACTACCTAAATTATAACCTAAAGTTGATAATTGATGTTCAATTAGCCAACCTTAAATTTGTAATCATTGTTGAGTGATTGAAATTACAATGGAAGTAGCTTAAACTCCTAGTATGTTAAATGAAGTTTGTCTCTTCTAATAAAACACGAATTTCTCTTTAATATCATTAATACAATTATGCTTCATATTGAACCTACCAAACATGAAATTAAAACTGCGTTCAATTTAACCCTATTTTATTGTCATCTTGTGACGTGTAGGATATATTCTTGATTTAACTTGATATTTCATATTAGTTAAGTGTTTTTGCAAAATCACAATTAGACAACAACAAAGATGAATTTGGTCTGTTTATTATTTTAAAGAAAATTTCTTTCTCCATCTTATTCCTAATAACTCTTCAACTAAATTCATATTATGTTAAGAAACAAATTTTTTACTCGCAAGAAGTAAAATATGCAACTTTAACTAAAATTTCATCGAAACAAATTTTATTGCCATACAACATAGATGACAATTATAGCCTTCAAACAAAAACTAGAGTAGTTGTGGTGAACGGGATAGAAACTCTAGTGTTCATCCATAATATACAACCACTACCTAAATTATGACCTATAAATTTGAAAACATAAGTTGTAGTTGAAAATTACATAAAACAATCCCTTAAATCCAAGAACTCGTGTCCAATTAGTCAATCCTAAAGATAGTAACTAACATAGAGTAATTGAAGCTCCACATGAAGTAATTTAAAGTTCCAGTTACTTAACTAAAGTTTATCTCGTCTTTAATGAAACATGAGTTGCATTTAAGTTCATGAAATATTTACAGACTCCAACTCTGAGTATTATTAATGCAATTATATTTCATATGAGTTTGCCATAAATCAAACTATGGTACATTCAATACAACTTTATTTTCTTGTCATAGGAAGTAAAATAGAAGAATTAAATCAAACAAACTGATGAACTGAGCCGAATAAATTCAACCCAACCCAAACTGATTAGTTTGATTCATTTGTTGGGTTGTAGTTTATTTGAACACTTGCATACTAGACCATCAACTTTTTTTTTTATAGTCCAACAACTGCTCAAGAAAATAGATTTCAAACTTGAGAGAAAAAAATATATTGAGGAGTTAAAAATGTTGCAATTTTTTAGAAAGTGCATTTGGTCTAGTGGTATGATTATCAATTAGGGTGCAAGAGGTTTCAAGTTCAATTCTCAAAAGAATATGAGCCTTAGAGAAAACAATTCATCAACCTCTTAATTAAAACTATAATGATGATGCTCTTTTGATATCATTTTATCTTTTCCACTTTCGATATTTGCTTTACTTGGGTACTCCACGATATGTGTCTCAAACTAAAACTTACACTATTTTCTGCTCTCTAAGTAATTGTTGCAAACCCTATGTAAATAATTTAACAGCGGTCTAGATCTAAAAGATATAATAATAATGATTATTGTTCATGGATTTCATTAACAAAGAAAATAAATGAAATAATGATGATACATTTCATAAAAAACTTAATATATAGCCCATAATAAGGGCATTTGGTCTAGTTGTATGATTCTTGCTTTGGGTCCAAGAGGTCTTGAGTTCGATTCTTGTAATTCCACTCCAAAGGAAAAAAGCACTAAAAAATTTTCAACGAAGCCTAACCTAAAGGAATTCGTGGCAATGCACTACTTATATAAATTTCATTTATTGAGGCACATAGACTAGCAACTAAGAATTATAGATCTGCTACAAAAGGCATTTGGTCTAGTGGTTTGATTATCAAAATGCCCCCAACAATATAATATCAAAAAGAATATGATTTTAAATGGGGCCACATAGGTTATCTATTATCACAATCCCGGAAGATGCGCCCAAAAGGCACATAGACTAGCAACTAAGAATTATAGATCTGCTACAAAAGGCATTTGGTCTAGTGGTTTGATTCTCAAAATGCCCCCAACAATATAATATCAAAAAGAATATGATTTTAAATGCGGCCACATAGGTTATCTATTATCACAATCCCGGAAGATGCGCCCAAATAACCGATGAAAAAGTTTCAGAGAGCCATAGGTTCGAACCGAACCGCGCACGCTGAAAAAAAAAAATTCTCCTTTTCTATCACACCTAGAATTGTCATTCTTTTGTCTTTTAAAACCTCTTACCTTATCACACCTAGAACTCTGATACCACTTGTTGTATTGTTCGGTGAGAGGTGTTAGGTTGAATGGCTCAATGACCTGACCTAGGGTCACGACCTCATGTATTTATAGGTTATCTATTATCACAATCCCGGAAGATGCGCCCAAATAACCGATGAAAAAGTTTCAGAGAGCCATAGGTTCGAACCGAACCGCGCACGCTGAAAAAAAAAAATTCTCCTTTTCTATCACACCTAGAATTGTCATTCTTTTGTCTTTTAAAACCTCTTACCTTATCACACCTAGAACTCTGATACCACTTGTTGTATTGTTCGGTGAGAGGTGTTAGGTTGAATGGCTCAATGACCTGACATAGGGTCACGACCTCATGTATTTATAGGTTATCTATTTTCACAATCCCAGAAGATGCGCCCAAATAACCGATGAAAAAGTTTCAGAGAGCCATAGGTTCGAACCGAACCGCGCACGCTGAAAAAAAAAGTTCTCCTTTTCTATCACACCTAGAATTGTCATTCTTTTGTCTTTTAAAACCTCTTACCTTATCACACCTAGAACTCTGATACCACTTGTTGTATTGTTCGGTGAGAGGTGTTAGGTTGAATGGCTCAATGACCTGACCTAGGGTCACGACCTCATGTATTTATAGATGTGTATAATGAAGATTACATTCTAAATCATAGATTTGTTAACAAACTATGAAATCATAGATTTGGTAACAAAACTATGAAATTATAGATTTGGTAACAAAACTATGAAATCATATATTTGGTAACAAACCAGTCAATCATAGATTTGGTAACAATCTAGTAAATCACTAGATTATCTTACTATACACAAATATGATCTACTCTACGTTTAACACCCCCTTCAATCTGGACGATGTACTACTAAGTTCAGATTGCGCCTAAAATTGCTAAAAGAAGGAGCTGGTAATGGCTTTGTCATGATATCGGCGAGCTGATCCTTCGAAGAAATAAGTCGAACATCAAGCTGACGAGTCGATACTCGTTCCCGAATGAAGTGGTAATCAACCTCAACATGCTTCGTCCGTCGATGAAAAATTGGATTGGCAGACAGGTAGGTGGCACCAATGTTGTCACACCACAGGCTAGGTGCTCGCGCTTGCGAGATCCCGAGCTCACGCAAGAGAACTTGGATCCAAATTAATTCAGCAGTGGCATCAGCAACCGCCTTATATTCGGCCTCCGTACTAGAATGAGAAACTGTTGATTGTTTCCTCGAACTCCAAGAGATAAGATTGCCACCAAAGAAGACTACATAGCCTCCAGTGCTTCGACGATCATCAGGATTCCCGACCCAATCAGCATCTGAAAAGGCACTCAACAAATCAGTGCTGAACTTTGTAAGACACAAACCAAAAAAAAAAGTTCTCCTTTTCTATCACACCTAGAATTGTCATTCTTTTGTCTTTTAAAACCTCTTACCTTATCACACCTAGAACTCTGATACCACTTGTTGTATTGTTCGGTGAGAGGTGTTAGGTTGAATGGCTCAATGACCTGACCTAGGGTCACGACCTCATGTATTTATAGATGTGTATAATGAAGATTACATTCTAAATCATAGATTTGTTAACAAACTATGAAATCATAGATTTGGTAACAAAACTATGAAATTATAGATTTGGTAACAAAACTATGAAATCATATATTTGGTAACAAACCAGTAAATCATAGATTTGGTAACAATCTAGTAAATCACTAGATTATCTTACTATACACAAATATGATCTACTCTACGTTTAACACCCCCTTCAATCTGGACGATGTACTACTAAGTTCAGATTGCGCCTAAAATTGCTAAAAGGAGCTGGTTATGGCATTGTCATGATATTGGCGACCTGATCCTTCGAAGAAATAAGTCGAACATCAAGCTGACGAGTCGATACTCGTTCCCGAATGAAGTGGTAATCAACCTCAACATGCTTCGTCCGTCGATGAAAAATTGGATTGGCAGACAGGTAGGTGGCACCAATGTTGTCACACCACAGGCTAGGTTCTCGCGCTTGCGAGATCCTGAGCTCACGCAAGAGAACTTGGATCCAAATTAATTCAGCAGTGGCATCAGCAACCGCCTTATATTCGGCCTCCGTACTAGAATGAGAAACTGTTGATTGTTTCCTCGAACTCCAAGAGATAAGATTGCCACCAAAGAAGACTACATAGCCTCCAGTGCTTCGACGATCATCAGGATTCCCGACCCAATCAGCATCTGAAAAGGCACTCAACAAATCAGTGCTGAACTTTGTAAGACACAAACCCATAAAAAAAGTTCTCCTTTTCTATCACACCTAGAATTGTCATTCTTTTGTCTTTTAAAACCTCTTACCTTATCACACCTAGAACTCTGATACCACTTGTTGTATTGTTCGGTGAGAGGTGTTAGGTTGAATGGCTCAATGACCTGACCTAGGGTCACGACCTCATGTATTTATAGATGTGTATAATGAAGATTACATTCTAAATCATAGATTTGTTAACAAACTATGAAATCATAGATTTGGTAACAAAACTATGAAATTATAGATTTGGTAACAAAACTATGAAATCATATATTTGGTAACAAACCAGTCAATCATAGATTTGGTAACAATCTAGTAAATCACTAGATTATCTTACTATACACAAATATGATCTACTCTACGTTTAACACCCCCTTCAATCTGGACGATGTACTACTAAGTTCAGATTGCGCCTAAAATTGCTAAAAGGAGCTGGTTATGACATTGTCATGATATTGGCGACCTGATCCTTCGAAGAAATAAGTCGAACATCAAGCTGACGAGTCGATACTCGTTCCCGAATGAAGTGGTAATCAACCTCAACATGCTTCGTCCGTCGATGAAAAATTGGATTGGCAGACAGGTAGGTGGCACCAATGTTGTCACACCACAGGCTAGGTTCTCGCGCTTGCGAGATCCCGAGCTCACGCAAGAGAACTTGGATCCAAATTAATTTAGCAGTGGCATCAGCAACCGCCTTATATTCGGCCTCCGTACTAGAATGAGAAACTGTTGATTGTTTCCTCGAACTCCAAGAGATAAGATTGCCACCAAAGAAGACTACATAGCCTCCAGTGCTTCGACGATCATCAGGATTCCCGACCCAATCAGCATCTGAAAAGGCACTCAACAAATCAGTGCTGAACTTTGTAAGACACAAACCCATATCAATTGTGTCATGTAGATAACGGAGAATTCGTTTGACTGCCGTCCAATGTATAGATGTTAGGGAGGACATGAACTGACACACTCTATTGACACAGAACGATATATCAGGACGTGTCAGAGACAAATATTGGAGAGCACCAACGACACTCCGATAGCGAGTAGTATCCTCAGGCGAAAGCTTTTCACCACCATCCAATAATAACTTCTCACTAGAAAGCATAGGTGTGAGCACACCTTTGGAGGTGAGCATATTGGTTCTGGACAATAAATCTTGAATGTATTTATGTTGTGTTAGAATAAGTCCATTGGAAGTATGGCGGACCTCAATCCCAAGAAAATAACTCAAAATGCCAAGATCCTTGACAGCAAAATCATCCTGAAGCTGTGTAAGAAGTTTCTCAGTAGCCGTAGAAGATGAGTTGATAATAATAATGTCATCAACATAGATGAGGATATACATCTGAATGCTCGTCTGGTTAAAAATGAAAAGAGAAACATCAGCCTTTGAAGGTGTAAAACCCAACTGTAATAATTTGGAGCTAAGGCGAGAAAACCAAGCACGCGGAGCTTGTTTAAGGCCATAAAGCGACTTATCCAGCTTGCAGAGATAACCAAGATGTTGAGAATCCACAAATCCAGGGGGCTGCTTCATATAAACATCTTCATTAAGAACGCCATGAAGAAAAGCATTTTGAATATCAATCTGCCGAATAGCCCAACCACGAGAAATAGCAAGAGATAGTAAGAGCCGAATGGTAGTGGGCTTAACAACTGGACTAAAGGTATCATCATAATCAACGCCATACTGCTGTTTAAACCCTTTAGCAACCAGGCGTGCTTTGTAGCGATCAACAGAGCCATCTGGCTTTTGCTTGAGTTTGAAAACTCATTTGCAATCAATAACGTTAAGACCAGCACGAGGAGGAACTAAGTGCCATGTCTTATTTTTTTGAAGTGCCTGAAACTCATCATTCATTGCCTGACGCCAGAGGGGATGCTCCATAGCAGTAATATGTGAAGTAGGTTCAGAGGCAGAAGACCGAACTACAAAATATGTTATTGTCCCATCTGTACGCACCTTGGGTTTCTTGATATTGTGCTTTAATCGAGTACCATACAGATGAGTAGTAGGTGCAGGATCCACATTTGAGGGGACAGCCGTATCAGCCGTTGCGAGGGGAGCAACCGATGCTACAGTAGTTGGTTGACCAGCGGCCGAGGATTCGACCGGGCATTGTGCAATATCATCTACTGGTGGAGGAGTCGAGGCCTCAATCATTGGCTGAACAACCGACGCCGATTCGCATGGCAGCGACGCGGAGGATTGCTGTGGCAATTTCGAAGTTGATGTAGACACCAAATTTTCTGCATCCAAAGAGTTAGTAGGCACAGACATATGCATGTGATCATTCTCCAAATTAGTACTGCTATTACCCAAATGTGAGGCACCCAAATCAGGAGCATTATGCGTTGACTGCATGATTGAGGAAGAAATAGGTGGGACTCTCTTGAATGGAAAAACATTTTCATCAAATATGACGTCTCTAGACATATAGACACGACCAGATTCTGTGTCAAGACACTTATACCCTTTATGTAAAGAACTGTAGCCTAAAAAGACACATTTCTTTGATCGAAAAGAGAGCTTTTGTTTGTTATAAGGACGAAGATGAGGCCAACAATTACACCCAAATTTTTTTAATAAAGAGTAATTTGGTGGGATATGAAAAAGATGCTCTAAGGGGCATTTGTTATCGATGACACGAGTAGGAAGACGATTGATGAGATATGTGGCTGTAAGAAACGCGTCATCCTAAAATTTAATAGGTACATGAGCATGAGCTAGAAGGGCTAGGCCTGTGTCAACAATATGACGGTGCTTGCATTCAGCAGACCCATTTTGTTGATGTGTGTGAGGGCACGAAACACGATGAGCAATTCCAAGGGAACGAAAAAATGTGTTATGAATTTTCTGATATTCCCCACCCCAATCAGATTGGACCCACTTGATTTTAGTATCTAGAAGGCACTCAACATGAGCTTGAAATTGCAAAAATATACGAGGAGCTTCTGTACGACCATGCATCAAATAGATCCACGAAAATTTACTGAAATCATCAATGAAGCTAATATAATATTTAAAACCCCCAACAGATGGAGGTGCAGGGCCCCAAACATCCGAAAAAATAAGTTCCAAAGGTGACGAAGACCTATGGAAAGAACTAGTATATGGTAACTGATGACTTTTTGCTGACTGACACGCATTACAAATTGACAAAGATGACTCACTAGCACACGAAATATTATTGAGACGCAAAATTGATTTTAGTACTTGAGATGAAGGATGTCCAAGACGTGCATGCCATTGGTCGTGAGTAGTAGATCTGCTCACCAAGGCGTGCTTGAGATCATTGACATCGGATGGCTTAATAGGATAAAGACCAGATTCACACCTCCCATCTAGGAGACTTTTCCTCGACCGTCGATCCTTTATAGAAAAATGCCAAGGATGGAATTCAAAAAATACGTCATTATCACGAGAAAATTTATGAACGAAAAGAAGATGTTTGGAAATTTCAGGCACATGAAAAATATTATGCAATTCAAGAGGACGAGTAGCAGTGTTAATTAGAGAATGACCAGTATGCAAAACACGCAAACCTGCTCCATTGCCGACTTGAACTTGTTCACCTCCATGATAGCGTTCACGCACAGCGAGACGATCTAGGTCACTGGTGATATGATCCGTAGCGCCTGTGTCAGTGTACCAATTTAGGTCAATCTTGTAAGAGGAAGTAGCCGCTAGTGCCGTGGGAGGAGCAAAAGAAGGTTCATCTTGATAGGACTCATCCATCCTATGCCAGCAGCGGATAGCAGTATGCCCCACTTTGCCACAGATCTGGCAGAAAGGACGAGTAGAAGGGCCACGACGATCACCAGCAGGACGAGAGGATGCATAACCTTGAGAACGACCACGACCACGATCCCTACGCCCACGATTCTTCTGCTGACCACCACGACAAGCATAATTGGCAGAAGATCCAAGATTTAACTGAAGTTCAGCCTGGTGTTGTAGTTGGCGAGCTTCATACGTCATTAAATGTGCAAACACATCATCAAGCGTGAGGGCTTCACTCTTGGTAGTCATTGAGGTGACGAAGGGATCATAGTCAGGGCCAAGACCAGCAAGAAGATATGCGATCACATCATCATCCTGCAAGGCAAAGCCGGCGGCAGCCAACTCGGTGGCTAGCCCTTTGATCTTGCAAAAATAATTTGCAGCAGATTGATCTCGTTTCTTGTACGTGGCGAGCTCAATACGAATTTGAGTAGTGCGAGCACGAGTTGACGACGAAAACATCCGTTGCAGGGTATCCCACGCCTCCTTGGACGTAGTAGCAGCAACCACATCGTGAAGAATCTCCTCAGACATGGAGGAGAGAAGACCGCTAAGAACCTGTTGATCCTGATCATACCACTGATTATAGGCCGGATTAGAGACCAGCTCAGCACCAGCCGCAGTTGAGGAAGGTACCAACTTGGCAGGTGCGACATTAGTGCCATTGAGGTAGCCCATAAGCTTCGTACTCCGTAGATAGGGGAGGAGTTGGGCGCGCCATATGATGAAGTTGTTTTTGGTTAGACGAATTGTGACAGCATGGTGTAGAGTGCTTGGGCCAAAAGTCTCCATTGTAGTTGAGACGGTGTTGGAGATGGTGGATGGAGAGGAGGAGGAAGATATGGTAGACATTTAAAAATAAACCTTTGGCTCTGATACCATGTTAGGTTGAATGGCTCAATGACCTGACCTAGGGTCACGACCTCATGTATTTATAGATGTGTATAATGAAGATTACATTCTAAATCATAGATTTGGTAACAAACCAATAAATCATAGATTTGGTAACAAACCAGTAAATCATAGATTTGGTAACAATCTAGTAAATCACTAGATTATCTTACTATACACAAATATGATCTACTCTACGTTTAACAAGAGGAAATTGGTTGGAAGAAAAATGCGTAAAAAAGGAGAGAGAGGATAACTGAATTCTGACTGCGTTCAAAATCAGGTTGTTGTTTATTCTGAACAAATCTCCTATTTAAAATATAAATTATTCTAAATATGGCTGGAGAGTGGCCAACTAAATCTGTGCCACTCCCTACAAAATTTCCGTCTAAAATTTTGGTGATCCATTCGACGTGATTTGTCAAATGATCAAACGGAGATTTTCTGAAATCGTGTGAATAAAGAAAAGCTATAAAAACTCAGGTTTTATCTAACAATCTCCTTCTAAAACCTGTAGTATATCTACCTTACTATTTGAACTCCGATCTTTGAGCGTAGTTCTTCAAATTTCACCCGCGCCAGGGACTTGGTGAAGATGTCTCCAAGTTGTTCCTCTGTTCGGATGTAATCAATTTTGATGAGCCCTCGATCTGCACATTCTCGAATGTAGTGGAATCTGATTTCTATGTGCTTTCTTTGTTCATGCAAAACTGGATTTTTGATCAGGGAGATCGTAGCTTTGTTGTCTACGTATAGCATTGGTGGATCACTTTCTCTCCCGATGAGTTCTTCCATTAGTCGCGCAAGCCAGATCCCTTGTGTTGCTGCCATCGAAGTGGCGATGTATTCTGCTTCGCAGGAAGACAAAGCAACTACGTTATGTTTTGTTGATTGCCAGCAGATTGCGCCGCCTGAGAGAAAGTAGATCATTTCTCTAGTGCTATTACGATCATCAACGTCACCGGCCATGTCACTATCACTGTAGCCGACTAGCTTGAGTTTCTCCTTTCCGCTCCCTGCGCAGTATCTTACACCCCAGCCTCTGGTTCCGGCTACATAGCGCAGGATGCGCTTGACAGCCACTAAATGTTCCTCCCTAGGTGCTTCCATAAACCGGCTCACATATCCAACAGAATAAGCAAGATCAGGACGAGAGTTTACCAGATAGCGCAGACTCCCGACAATGCTGCGGTAATTGGTGGAGTCGACTGTCGTCGTAGTGCCGACCTTCCTTACTTGGAGTCGGGCCTCCATTGGCATCCTTGTAGGATTACTGTCCACAAGTCCAGTTGTGTCCAGCAGCTTCTTTGCGTATGCACTTTGGTAGATAGAGATGCCGGTAGAATTCTGTTGCACTTCGATGTCGAGATAGTAGCTGAGCACGCCGAGATCGCTCATCTCGAAGTTTTTCGACATCTCCTTCTTGAACCTTTCGAGGACTTCCATGTCACCTCCAATGATTATGAGGTCGTCGACGTACACTCCCACGATTAGTCGCTTCTTGTCATGGCCGTGCGTGTACATGCCATGCTCAGAGGCGCAACGTTTGAATTTCAGTGACGGTAAGGTACTGTCGAGCTTCGCGTTCCAGGCTCGTGGAGCTTGTCGAAGCCCGTAGAGTGCCTTGTGCAGGCGCAATACTTTATTGGGATTGTTGTTGTTCAGGAAGCCAGGTGGTTGTCGGACATAAACAGTCTCTTTCAGCTCTCCGTTAAGGAAAGCAGACTTTACGTCTATATGGTGAACCTCCCAAGAGTAATGTGCTGCAATTGCCAGCAAGAAACAAACGGATTCTAACCTTGCCACTGGCGCAAATACCTCTTCGAAGTCCTTCGCCACCAGACGGGCCTTGTGCTTCACAACTTCTCCTTTTTCGTTGCGCTTCAGTTTGAAAACCCATTTGAGCCCTATGGCTTGGTGTCCCGATGGCATATCCTCCAGACTCCATGTCTGGTTTTCGGTGATGGATGTCATCCCCTCATGCATTGCCTTCAGCCAGCACGGGTTCTTTTCTGCTTCGGCGAAGGTGTTCGGTTCATCTGCACTGATGGCATGTAGTTCGGCCCCTTCTTCGAGCTCGCGCACTGCCAGTTCAGGTGGTTCACCTCCTCCTACTATGTCGTCCATCCTCCGGTACCTGGCCTCCAGATCAGTATCGTGATCGACATCCAGCATCGAATCCGCAGTCCGTTGTGTTGCGAATTCCACTGGTTCAGGGGTTGCACCTGCTGGCGGCGGTGACGGCTGCTGATGCTGGGCTCCTCCTTCTTCTGGCTCAGTGACGAGGTACTTCACCGTAAATTTATTTGGATTATGGTCTGCCTCGATCACGTCATTTCACTGCCAGAAGGTGCTTTCGTCGAAGACGACGTCGCGAGACACGTGAGCTCGCCCCCCTACAGGATCATATAGTCTGTACGCCTTGCTCCCGGGTTCATAGCCGATGATGACGACCTTCAGCCCCCTGGGATCGAGATTGGCGAGGTGGGGACGTGTTACCTTCATGTATGCGACGCAGCCGAACACGCGAAAATGATGTACCGCTCGTTTTTTGTTGTACCACGCCTCATATGGCGTCTTCCCGTCAAGGCTTCGGGTTGGTGACCGATTGAGGAGATAGACGGCCGTCATTACTGTCTCTCCCCAGAATCTCCCAGGCATCCCGGCCGTCACCAACAATGACCTTGCTGTCCCGACGATGGTTTGATTCTGGCGCTCCACCACTCCGTTCTGTTGGGGGGAGTAGGGCGTCGTTAGGAGCCGTTGTATGCCGATTTCGTCACAGTACTTACCGAAACTTGTCGAGGTGAATTCTCTGCCTCGGTCTGTGCGCAGCACTCGCATCTTCTTCTCACATTCGGCCTCCGCTCGCGCTTTAATGCACTCGCATCTTCTTCTCACATTCGGCCTCCGCTCGCGCTTTAATGCACTCGCATCTTCTTCTCACATTTGAATAGCCTGAAGTCATAATAGCCTCTCCACCGGTTCCGAAGACTCCTTCGGCATCAATGTGTTTCAATGAAAGAGATCATACCCTTTCTTGAACCAGAACCGAGCATAAAACGTTGAGGTAGAAAGTCGAAAGCGAGCTCTTTTCGCGTATACGCAATCTCGAAGCCCAATTAGCTCACGGACTGTCTCCTCAACTCTGGCGAGTATGAGTGCTTGGTAAGAGAGAATGTCGAATGAGAAAGACTTTCGATTACGGCAGCATTCGCAACTACCAAAGTGCACTAAACCTAGTAGAGATCTTCGACCTAACGATAATGGTACTTCAAGCCCATTTAATCAATCCGCTTTGTACCTTATTGTTGACCGAATAGAATGCACGCTAGGCCTAAATTCTCTCTCAGTCACCCGGAGATGAAAGGAATATTAGATCTGAAGTTCACGAATCGAAGAGAAAGTGGATCTGAGTTACGCGCTTTCATTTTCAAAAGCTTCACTTGCCTACGGTACTTTATTAGGGATGTGCAACAATATGGTCATCTCTCAGCCATGTATAGAGAATTCCTTGATCATTTCCTTGGCGGATAACACAAATGAAATCGATTCCCTGACCGCCCATCTCATGAGTCCCTTTTTGTCTTGTTGGTTTGTTGTACTATTCTATACCTCTCTTGATTGATTAAAAGACGTTTGGTAGCTGGGAGAGCCTATCGTGAGGGAACTTTCCTTTTCACGGTAGGCAAAGGTAAAGCGGGAGTTGCATATGTCCACGATGATCAAGGTAGAGCGAGTCCTTCTTTAAAAGAGGTTGGTTTTATCGAAACTGTTAAATCTGCTTTCGTTAAAGAAAAAATAGGAGCCCTTGGTTTGGCTGATGCGATTCGTATGGCAATGCGGACTTGACTCAGGATGAGGATTCCGTTTTTCATACTCCTGCTATGAGCTGAAAGAGCTGGTAAGCTATCTCGCTAAATGAAAAGAAAAAGTACATACGGGTTGACCTCATTACAAGGTGCGGGGGCTAGCCAAAGAAGCTCAGTCGAACTAGGTTAGAACCCTTGATCCGGTTCAGTTAGGTTTTTCCATGCGAGAATGTATGCATATCGATATCCTCTTTTTGTNACGAAAATCAAAAGATACAATAAATTCATACAAGTTTTACAACATATCATATACTACAAAATAGGGTTAGACTGCTTACTTGGTCGCAGAAAGACGTGTCATCGAGGTGAGTCATAGAGATATATGACTATTTATCTTAAGAAAAAATCTATATAATTTAAAATCCGGCTGCTCTGATACCAATCTGTCACAACCCAAATTTCAAGGGTTCAAAACTCAAATAGAAACTAAAATTGAAAGTTAAAACAAATAAAAATAAAAGTAAATTAATATAAAATAAGCGGTAAGATTAAAATAAGATTGAGAAAACAGCACCACATTAAATATAAAATAAAATTAAATTATAAAAGTGTTGTTTAAATTTATTCAAGCAAAAAAAAAAAGTGTTTGGGATAGAATTACAAAAAAAAAAAAAAAGTACAAAAAAACTCAAACACAAAGACAAACTAACGCTGCATAACAACCCCATCTGTGAGTGCACAATCTTTGAAGGCTCCCTCATACAAACCCATCCAAAATAATCACACCTGTGACCGCATCTCCTGACTTTAAACTGCTAGTCTAAACATGGTTTTGTCACCAAAACTTTAGAGTTTAATCTATCTTTACAAAAATATTTTTCTCTTAATTTATAATTAGTCATCAAAAGTAATAATTAGGTACAAATTTGGTTTAGAATTCAAAACTTTCAAATCTTCGTGTTCCTTAACCATATTCAAATCCAGATTCTTGAACTCCTTGTACCTTAAATAAAGTTGGTCTCCTCTAATAAAATAGGAATTTCTCTTAAGATCATTAATACAATTATGCTTTATCTTAAACACGCCAAACATAAAACTAAAGTGCATTCAATTTAACTCCATTTTATTGCCATCTTGAATGATGTTTAGGGTATATTATTGATTTACTTTAAAGTTCTTGTGACATGACAGTTCATATTAGTTAAACTTTCTGTAAAATCACAAGTTAAAGAACAACAACAATGAACCTAAGTCTATTAGTCATTTCAAAGACAATTTCTTTTTTCATCTTATCGATAATAATAGTTCAAATAAATCCATATTATGCAAAGAAACAAGTTTACGACTCATAAAAAAACCTACCTAAATTATGTCCTAAAAATTTGAAAACATAAGTTGTAGTTGATAATTACACAAAAAATTCCCTAAATTCATGAATTTGTGTCCAATTAATTAATCCTAAAGATTGTAACTAGCATATAGTAANCACTCTTGCAGTAGTGAGACACTTATTATGTGACATTTGTTCTAATCCAATGAACAAGTCAACCATGCAAAATTTAGACTGAAGGAACAATAACAATGTATGCTTGAATCACGTTTAGAAGAAACATTTTAGAAAACGTGAGCGAGGAAATACGTTAAAAACAATTTCAAATAGAGCAATGTTATAAGCTAAAAGTGAACAAACAACAACTGGTCACGTTCTCCTATAGTAGATTTTGGGACATTTTAGTAATGATGGGTGTAGATATGATTTTGATGACTAATCATACACCCCGTATTGGCACAACAATAATAGTAAAGACTTATCTAACATGAATGCAAGTAAAAGGGGTTTGGAATGAGCATGCCACCATGAACCACAAATCATTTACAAGAATAGCTGAGTCATCTAACATGCAGCCACAGGCAACACGCCTTGGCCAATCATGACCGCGACATCTGCCCTTACACAATTTGTCAATATCTCTATCAACCGGCTCTTCATAAACTCAACGTTGTAGGATGAGGCTGACTTTAGGTCTCGCGATGCGCTTCTAGCTGATCTTAGTATTGAGGAGTCTTTTCCAACCTACTAGAAGCTGTTGAAAAACCCTTCTCGGTTTGTTAACTCTTCAACTCTTCTCTATTGGTGTCTTTCCTACTTTCTTTGCTTGAAACATTTTCTTCTTTGCATGACGTCATACCACTTGCTTCTACTTGATGTTTTCTTGGTCGGAATAATAACGTTTCAAGTTACTGACGTGGACAACAGGGTTAGTCTATATCCATAGGAGCAATTGGATCCTATATGATGTCTTTCTAATCTTATGTTGCTTTGAACTCAATGTTGATCTGACCTTAACTTATTATAATTCTCTATTTGCTTTTAAATTATTGTGGTTGACCCTTCTCTTCATTCATATGGATGGTATTTTTGCGTGAACATGTGTTGCTTTAGTGGTTTGTTTTTGTCTCCCTTCTTTAATAGAGGTGTTGGCTTGGTGTCTTTGCCAAGCATTTGAGTGATCACTGACAAGAGCTTTTGCAGGTCAAATAAACCCACTGTGAACATGCAATTTTGCTATTTGTAGAATTAAACTAGCTCAGGCTGAGCCGCATGACATCTGTTTGTGGCAGGCGACATAAAACTAATCTTGTGATTTATCTCTCTTGGTGAAGTTAAACCCAATATTTGACCTTCTTGTTTTGGGTCGTGGTGTTCATGTAGTGGAAATAAAGTTTTTGTTGAGGTTCGCACACTTGCACTTCCCCTTTTCAAATACAACAATGGCAGCAAGTGTAGATTCATCATGGCTAAAATTCTTTCTCAACTGTACTATCGTCATCATTTTCACCCCTCTTGGTTGATGGATGTTTGTCTGAATGATCATTGGGTTAGACTCCGTTACTACTAGGCATTTTCTAGGGGCATGTAAATGACTTTGTGTTCTAGCAGAATGTCAATCCCTGACTATTTGGGCTCTAGAATGTTGGATATGAAGGCTAACTATATAGTTGGCGTTTACATACAGTGAAGCTATATATAATAAACTGAAATCATATATATACTCATTAGTCAATTAGTCGATGCTTCCTAAATGTACATTTCTCATTCTCCATATCCTCTATTTGCAACCCTGAAGTCATTAATACAAAACCATTAGAATATTTCTTCTTACATTTTCTCTATCATGTTTTTTGTGTTCATTTAGATCAA